>NC_061823.1:3524552-3529552 GCF_019202785.1 Penaeus chinensis | reverse complement strand
ATATATATATATATATATATATATATATATATATATATATGTGTGTGTGTGTGTGTGTGTGCATATATATATGTATACTTATATATATATATATATGTGTGTGTGTGTGTGTGTGTGTGTGTGTGTGTGTGTGTGTGTGTGTGTATGCGTGTGTGTGTGTGTGTGTGTATGCCGCGATGGTCCAGTGGTTAGAGCACTGGGCTCCGACCCTCGTAGTCCCGGATTCAATTCCCCGCCACAGCAGTCGTAAAAATGCCTGCGCTCTGACTGCTGGCTCGAGCCCGAGAAAACGACATATCGCCTTGAGAAAGTCAAACGCAGGTGTCGTAGGGGAAGTCACCACCGTGGCACAAATGTCAGCGCGCCGAACCGCGGTTGATTAGGAGGGGTATCCAATCAGGCAAGGGTGTTAGAAAAATTATATATGCATATACATATACATATACATATATATATATATATATATATATATATTTATATATATATACATATATATATATATATATATATATATATATATATATATATGCACATATACATGTATATATTTTCTCTTGGGAAGGAAAAAGATGGAGGATGCAGTCAAACTCAAAACTGATGTACATTTTCATGCTGTACAATCTGCCTCTTTACTGGCAAAGCTCTCTTTCACATAAATCCCCTTACAGAGAAACGATTTCCCAGCCATGGGCTAGAGCGACCTTCGGAAAAAAGAAGAAAAGAAAATGATTAAAAGAGATGAACAATGTCCTTGAGGTTTTACAAGCTAACAAGGCTTGACGTTGAAGATTGCAGTAATTGCATCTTGTCAATCAAAATGTTTGTTCTAACGCCGGCGCAGACGCATTTAGAAACCATTAGCAGCACGCTGTTTGAAAGGACAACAATCACTCTGATGTTTCTATTAACAGTAGTACCGATGTTAACTGCAAATGAATACATGGCAAAATTTATTTTAGTTTGAAGTAAATACAATTCTGTTTCTCTTGACATGACGATATAAATACAAATTTCCGTTTTCGTGATATATTAAAAGGCGAGAACACGATATGGTAATGGTAAAAATATATTAGTCATTTCACAGTATATTATCTGAGAGATATATAGCTAAAACTTGCATTATGCATAAAAACGTTCGATAGATAATGAGTGAAGAATATAGATGGCCGTGCGTCGTTCTAATTTGCAAGTCATAAATACATTACGACAAAAATATGAATAAAAGTTGGTGTAACACTTTATTCATGTACCCGAGTATGATGTGGTTTCTTTCTCTTGTTTTTATCTGCTTGTTTTTTTCCCCTCTTTTATTCATCGCTCTTTTTAGTAGGTCTTTTTGCTATCACCCTCTTCTCCATCTCTTCTTTCGTTAATTTCATCTCTCTATCTTTCCTTCTCTTTTCACTCCCTTTCTCCTTCTACCAATCAATTACCTACAAAGAATTCCAAACTATGTAAATTCACAGTCTGCCCTAATGCTGATTACGCCTGATTTCGACCTGTCGTATATCTATCGTAATGACGTACATTAGCGAGCATAAGGTACATTGGCTGATGCGGTGGACCGATTATTGTACTGTTCCCTCCTTCTCCCGTCTATTCTCCCCCCCGTCTTCGTTTTATCAACCCGTTTATCCATGTTTTTTTCTTTTCCGATTTTTCTTCCTCTTGCTACCTCCCTTTGCTGTATCTCTCTGTTTCCTCTTTCTCTTTGTTAACGGTCTCTCGGTCTCTCTTTCTCTCGGTCTCTCTCTCTCTCTCTCTCTCTCTCTCTCTCTCTCTCTCTCTCTCTCTCTCTCTCTCTCTCTCTCTCTCTCTCTCTCCCTCTCTCTCCCTCTCTCTCTCCCCCCCCCTCTCTCTCTCTCCCTTCCTCTCCCTCCCCCCCCCCTCTCTCTCTCTCTCTCTCTCTCTCTCTCTCTCTCTCTCTCTCTCTCAATCTCTCTCTCTCTTTCTCTCTCTCTCCCTCTCTCTCTCTCTTTCTTTTCCTCTATTGTTATCCTTCCTTTGCTATAATTTATATTTTTCTCTACCGTAGTGGGTTGGGGAAGGCAAAGGAAAAGAGGGAATGGGGTGGGGGTGGGGTGGGGTAGGGTGGGATGGGGGGGGGGCGCCACATTATCCTCGAGTTTATGAAGATGCAATCAAGTTGATGTATTGCAAATTGCGCTCTGTGTTTTCGCGTTGATATAACCCGCCGTGAATTGCATACCGGCATAAATATGTCGTGTTTAATTTGCGTTTGTTATTTTATTATTAGGCGAGAACTCTTTCCCGGCCGCATACCCCTCGCTTCCCCCCCCCCCCCCACCCCACCTCCCCATCCCACACACCCCCCCGCTCCCTCTCATCCAGAAGACGTACGTGTCACTTAAACTACATTATTCCCTCTCGTCGATTGCCTCATCTCGCCTGCGTTTCCGTGAATGGTTTGTAGCGAAATTGACACGGACGCCGAGGCATTGCGAAAGGGGGGGGGGGGCGACTCACGTATGGCGGGAATGTTGTAAAAAAAATAATAGAAGATTTATCAAGTACAAATGTGACACGGCATCTGCGCTTATTCAACCTGAACGCGATGGCTGACTGCTGGTTAGGATTGAGAGAGGCAAATAGATACGAAATGATGGAAAAAAGGAGAGGGTGATGTAAAGGGGAGGAAATAAGAAGACTAAAGGAATATAGATAATTAAGAGCACTGTAAAGATGTAAATCAGACCTCGGGGCACTACACCTCTACAGCATATGTAATGTAAAGCAGATTACTAATCTCTAGGTCCCAGAAGCCTTGTAATATGTTTCATCACCAGCCCATTTGTAAGCGTGAAACCTCGATAACAAGATCTAATACTGTAACTATAACTCCTTTCCTCTAGACACTCATTACTGATACTCATACATACAACGCCCGTCTATGTTGTTCTTTTTCTTTTCTCCGTTCCTCTTCCCCCTGCTTTTTTCGTTTTTTTTTCGGGTCCCCCCCCCTCTCTCTCTCTTTCTCTCTCTCTTTCTCTCTCTCTAACTCTCTCTCTCTCTTTCTCTCTCTCTCTCTCTCTCTCTCTCTCTCTCTCTCTGTCTCTGTCTCTCTCTCTCTCTCTCTCTCTCTTTCTCTTTTTCTTGCTCTCTCTCTCTCTCTCTCTCTCTCTCTCTCTCTCTCTCTCTCTCTCTCTCTCTCTCTCTCTTTCTTTCCCTTTCTCTCTCTCTCTCTCTCTCTCTCTAACTCTCTCTCTCTCTCTCTCTAACTCTCTCTTCTCTCTCTCTCTCTCTCTCTCTCTCTCTCTCTCTCTCTCTCTCTCTCTCTCTCTTTCTCTCTTTCTCTCTCTCTCTTTGTCTAGTTGCAAGATCAAAAGCAAGACATAACACGCCACAGCCTCCTTCCCCAGAACCAAGCCTCACCCCCCCCCTCCCCCCGTCCTCGCTCGCACGCGCGCACGCACTCTGCTGCTGAACACCTGCGAGACGCTGACTTCCTCTTCCTCTCTGCTTTTTCTCTGTTCCTTTACGGCCATCCATCTTATTATTCTTACTTATCGTCTTACTCTTCATCCGTTTCTTCGGATCTGTGGTTTTCTTTTCGTTGTTCTTTCTAACGGTATTATCGATCCCAATTCTTTATTTGTGTTCTTAGAATTCATCAGCCTAATTGTGCATTATCGTTAATTCAGACCCTATGTTAGACTACCATTATCCGCTTTGTTAACATTTGTCCTCTTATCAGTGCTTCGGTTTTACTTTGACTTATCAATAACTTATTTCGACTTTTTATCATCATTATTGCCATTACCTTATTTTTGTGCATTTTCCATTTATTTCTCATTATCTTTCTTTCTTTTTTTTATTTGTTTACTGCGCTAATAACTATATCATTATCGGTATTTTTTACCCGGGATGATGATCTAGCAGGAGGACATGCTGATAATATAAGTAATGATAATAATGGTAATAATGATAATAATGATGATAGTGACAAGAATGGAGATAATGATAATGCTGATAATAATAAAAATAATATTATTGATGATAGTAGTAATAACAACAACTATAGTAAAATGATAATGATAATAATGATAATAATAATGATAATAACAATAATGATGATAATAATATAAACAATTTAAATAAGAACAACACCACCACCAATAATAATGATAATAATAATAATAATAAAAATAATAATAATACTGATGATGATAATGATAATGATAATGATACTGATAATGATAATGATAATAATAATAATAATCATAATAAAAAAAAATAATAATGATAATGATAATGATAATAAAAATCATTATAATAATAATGATGATAATAAAAATAATAATAACAATAATAATAATGATAATAATAATAATGATAATAATAATAATAATAGTAATACTAATAATAACAGTAATAATATAATAATAATAATAATAATAATAATAATAATAATAATAATTATCACCATCATCATGATCATAATGAAAAGTATAATAGAATAATAAATAACAATAACAATAATAATAACAACAGTGAAATAAGATAATAATAATAATAGCAACAATAGTAATAATAATAATGATAATAATAATAATGACAATAATAATAACAATACTACTACTACTACTACTACTACTACTACTAATAATGATAATGATTATAATAATGATAATAATGGTAATAATATTAATAATAGTAATAATAACGATAAAAATAATGATGATAATAAAGATAATAATAATAATAATAATGATAATAGTGATAGTAACTGTACCAGAAATTATACCAATAATAATAATAATAACAATAATGATAATAATAAAAACGAATATAATATTTATAATATTAAATAGTTATCATAATAATATTGATAATAATAGTAATGATAATAATGATGATACCACTACTACTGCTACTACTACTAATAATAGAACAAAAATAATAATGATAATAATAAAAATAATGATCATAATAGGAGTAATGATTATAATGAACACAATAATGATAATAATAATAATAGT
>NC_061823.1:3502052-3504552 GCF_019202785.1 Penaeus chinensis | reverse complement strand
GGGAAAAAATCGAAGTGATGTGAATGTTTTTCGTTATGTTTGTTGATTGTTTTTGAGCGAGTGAAATTATGGAATGAAAATCGGAAAAGTAAATGGTTGATTTATAGTCTAAGGGGATTAGACTAAAGAAAAGAAAGGAAAAGATAACAACAACAACAAGGCGGAAGTCGGTCATCCACGGCCCAAAATTTCCAATATGAATTTCGCAACTGATTCCCTTTACTGCATCAAGTTCAAGTTCAGTTAATATTTTTTTCTACATCAGTTAATTTCAGCAGTCAACACTACCCTTACTTCATTCTCTACAGCCATCATTAAATTGCCTGATCAATTCAGCTTCCATTGCCATAGTCCACTTCCATCTAAATTATTGATAATTTACCCCTTAAAATACCACTTTCGAAAATTATTACTTACTTGACTTTCTCTCCATTTTCGCTTCTCGGGGCTTTCGCATGAACTGATTTTCCGAAGCCTGATCTTCCTTTCATCATTTCTCCCAAAACCTGTTCCATTCAACACGTCTCTCTCTCTCTCTCTCTCTCTCTCTCTCTCTCTCTCTCTCTCTC
Source organism: Penaeus chinensis (assembly GCF_019202785.1). NCBI lineage: Eukaryota > Metazoa > Arthropoda > Malacostraca > Decapoda > Penaeidae > Penaeus > Penaeus chinensis. The sequence goes on along the minus strand of NC_061823.1, from coordinate 3,503,983 downwards.
TCTCTCTCTCTCTCTCTCTCTCTCTCTCTCTCTCTCTCGCTCTCTCTCTCTCTCTTTCTTCCTCTTTCTCTTTCTCTTTCTTTCTTTCTCTCTCTCTCTCTCTCTCTCTCTCTCTCTCTCTCTCTCTCTCTCTCTCTCTCTCTCTCTCTTTCTCTTTCTCTTTCTCTCTCTCTCTCTCTCTCTCTCTCTCTCTCTCTCTCTCTCTCTCTCTCTCTCTCTCTTTATTTCCTTTTCTTTCTCTTTCCCTCTCCTTCCTTCTCCCTTTCTCCCTTCCTCTTCCCATCACCGCTTCCCTTCTCCCCCACTCCGCCTCCCTTCTGTTCTCTCTCTCATTCTCTTTCTCTTTCCCCCTTCCTCTTCCCTCCTCTCTCCTCTTCTTTCTCTCCTTTGCTCTTCCATACACTCTCCCCTTTTCCTCTCTTTTTGTCCTCTCTACCTTACCTTTCATTTTCTCGCCCCCCCCCCCTCCCCGCTCTTTCGGCCTCTGTACCCAAGCCAAGAATACTAATAAGCGCATCGTAAAACGTCATTACATCTAACTCGGGAAGACGTTAAAGCGCATTCAAACCCATCACGATGCAATTGAGCGCACATTCGGATCTTTCTCGCCCTCTTGAGACCCAAGTTTCTCGAATTTATAGATCTTGTAGTAGCTCGCGAGGACTCCGAGGAAGAAGAGGAGGAAGAGGAGGAGGAGAAGGAGGAGGAGGAGGAGGAGGAGGAGGAGGAGGAGGAGGAGGAGGAAGAGGAGGAGGAGGAGGAGGAGGAGGAGGAGACGAAGAAGAAGAAAAATAGAAAAAAATAACAAGGATAATAATGATAATAATAATAATAATAATAATAATAATAATAATAATAATAATAATAATAATAATAATAATAATAATAATAATTATTATTATTATTATAATAATAACAACAGCAACAACAACAACAATAATAATATTAACAATAATAATAATAATGATGATAAGGAAGAGCAGGAAGAGGAGGAGAAAGGGGAGAGGGTAGAAGGGCAAGAGAAGAACGAAGAGGGGAAGAAGGAGAACGCCGGCTTGGAGGAGGAGAAGAAGGAAGAGGGGAAGACATTCAAGGAAAAGGAGAAAGAGGATGGGAAAGGGGAAGAGGGGGGAGGAAAAGAGAAAGATGACAAACCTATGAAACACGGGAAGAGACAAATAAAGAGGAAGAGAAGGAAGGTGAAGAAGAGGAGGGCGTTGAGGAGGGCGCCATCTTGCGGCCGAGGATACGCCGGCCTCCCAGAGGAAGCACTGCGAGGGCGCGGGTGGATGGTCAGGCCGTTACTGGTAATGACTGGGGTGTCGGGGTCCCGTGAGTTGTGTTTTGCGGCGCTGTCCGTTGGCTAATGCACGCTCGATAGCAAGGATTGGTAGTCTAAACACACATTACATGACTGAGGAGATCGGAAAGCGTAAACTTTGCAGTAAGAGGATCGGGGAGGGAGGGAAGGAGGGAGGGAAGGAGGGAGGGACGGGGGGAGGAGAGGGGACTGGGATAAAGATGATGGGAGAGTCTGATAAAACGCGCCATGAATCCGGTTAGATTTGTGATCAACTAATCCCTCCGAGGGACAATCGTATGCATATAAAGATTATGAAAGTATACATTGGCGCTCGTGATTGCCGCTCAGACGCCGCGGATGACGGTGAAAACGCAGATTCTCGATCAATGTATCAGGTAAAACGGAGATCTTCGTGCACTTATACCACGGGATGGTAGAATTAAAACGTAATAACAAAATATGTAAAAGAAGAACAGACAGAAAGGAATAAAGACCCAATATCTAATACGTCTTATTTCCCACCTTGTCTACGGTTGATTTTAAAAACCATTCTACATCACACGTTATTTGTTTTGGAAACGAGAGTTCTCTGGGAGGCCAAAGTGCTGTTCCTCTGCATCTGCCTATT
>NC_061823.1:3482052-3489552 GCF_019202785.1 Penaeus chinensis | reverse complement strand
TACACTGTTTTTTTGGTAGACATGTAAGGTGCACGATCAATGTCGATTTTTTCCATGGTGGAATGGACCGACCCTTTGGTATTTTACTTATTGGGACATTGAGCTTTGTAATGTTTATGGAGGGCGCGTGTGTATGCGATTAGTCACGTCTCCTTGCGTGATTTTATGTTGCAGTTGTTTTTGGAAATCTGAAAGATACAAGAGTTCCCTCAGAGCTTTGACCCCAAATATGGTGGAAATAAACATTATTCTATCAGAAATGGATGGTAGGTTTAGTTCTGATCGCGTGTTCACTTTCCTTGCTGTTCTCGGGGCGCCGAGGATAATTCTCATAGCTTCATTTTGCACTACTTCCACGCTATTTATTTCTGATTCCTTACACTGCAACAAGTGCAGTGCATGGTAGTCTACAACTGATCTTATAAAAGCCAAGTAAAACAGTCTAGCGAGCTTAACACTGATGCCTTGTTCTCTTCCGACAAGAACTTGCAACGATTTAAGTCTCTCTCAGAGTCTCTTCTTTAGAAAAAGGATCAGGTCTGCATCACTTACGTTCACCCCGAGATATTTATACTTTATGACACATGATAAGCTCCTGGTCACATATGTGAAAAGGGGGTAGGGGTATGATACATGGTTGAGAGCCATTGTTTTCTCAGAGGAGATGACTAATCCACACTCATGTGCCCTTGTTGTGAGCTTGTCGAGAATTATTTGCAGCCTCTTTTGTGATGATGCTCTGACACATATGTCATCAGCATAGCATATAATGGATTCACTATCCCCAAGTGGAATATCTGCCACCAGCTTGTGCATTGAACAGCATAGGGCTAAGAACTCCTTCCTGCGGATTCCCAAATTCAAAAGATTGTGTGGTGGAACTTCTCAATCCCCTGAAAAAGACATTTGCAGATCTGTTCGAAAGATACATTCTAATCCAGCTCAATAATTTACCCTGGATGCCAAAGCTTACTAATTGTTCTGGGATAACTTCTCTGCTTGCAGTGTCAAAAGCTGACTTATGGTCCAGAAAAAACATTGTGCTTCTCTGGATTACAGCTTGAAAAGTACTCTGCAAAGCAATGTCGTGTGCTTCGTCCCGATTGAAATCCGTGCAGTCTGTGAGATAATTGACCTTGCAACCTGTACCTGAGTCTGTTCAAAATCATCCTTTCTAGAAATTTGCATACATATGAGGTTAGTGAAATTGGGCACTATTTATCAGTGTTTGATTTCGCGTCCCGGGGGCCAGGCAGAATACCTTGTGACAAATATAACCTGTACAGGTGCAAAAGGAGATACCAGGTACCTGAACTATATGGCGGTGAACACCTGGGGCGGACGCTTTTTTGATTAGTGAATTGTTCAGTTCCCACTCAGTATTCTCAGCAAAGTTTGAAGGGTCGGTATTAGAACTCCCAATCTGCAAAATTTACATGCATTTTTAGACTGGCTAAGGTGATTCTGAATATTTGTTGGAAGTGAGCTGAATTTGGACGCTTCAGCCCATTGACTAAGGAGCATGTCTGCTTAGGCAAGAGGACTATGGAAATGCGGGGTGTTAGTTCGTTTGCCTGAGAGTCGATTATTTTATTTCCAGACCTCAGACATTGAGATGTTATTGTTAATGCTTTGTAGGATGCCTCTTGCTAGGGTTGCACATATATTGAAAAGTTCTTATAAGGAAGAACTAGTAGATCTGACAAACAACGAAAGCTGTACCATAAGGCACTAAGATCAGTATAGAGATAGCAAGCCCTCCTATGGGTGGCACCGAAGTCAAACCGGACAATGTGACGTGGTTATTGCCAGAATACGTTTAGGTTACAGAATGTATTGGCAACTGCACGGTGCAAGAAGTGCAGATGAAACTAAATGTAGACTGTGTAACGAAGAAAACAAGCGAACGCTTGAGCATTATATCTCGGAATGTTATGTGATACAGCCTTTCAGACCACCTAACATGAGGTATAAAGAATTCAAAGTGTTCATTTCTGAAATGAGTTTTTAATTACCGTAGATTTTTGTTATCCTTAAGAGAATGAATAAGGTTGTCACGGGTATTGACCTACTTGTCCTTAACTCGCTTTTGTTCCCTTAATAGTTTAGGGCCACCGACCTACTTAGGTTGTTGGGAGAGTTGTGAGTTGCTCTTGAAAGTTTTCTTTGGACAGACCCAGGTGGTGTAGTAATCAGTGACCACTTTCGTCCATGGAGAATTTATCAACACTACGTGATTTAAAGTGGTGATCAAGGTAAGAAGGAATACAAATTTTAAGCCTATTTGTTTTTGCAGATTGAGGATTCGTCGATGGTATCGTGCATGATAATGATATCAGAGACCTCATTCGTATTTTCAACATCACTAGCATCATTAGAAAGCATATTTTTCCTGTCTAAGCTATCAATTTTTTATTTCCATTAACATTATTTTTTTCAATTCAGCAAGATCTTGCTTGAGGTTTCTTATTTCCTCGGCCATTTCCTTGATTTTTTCACCATTGGTTTCTTCTGTGGCACTGTTTCCTGGGCTGGGGAATCCCCCTGGCAGTTGCGGGAATTCCTGTTGGTTGGTGACGTCACACAGTCCTTTGTCTGGTGAGCTGTAGAGACAGCACAGGCTGTTTATTTCCTGAAGTATTTAGCTACGTGACCGTAGCCCTGGCACTTGTAGCAGACTACAACCTCTGAGCACCACGGTCGAATGGAGCTCGGCTGTATGTATCGGCTGTATGAACTGGTACTTTTCAGGTGGCGGCTGTTCACCACTCCATACAATGATAATCCTGTTTAAGGGCTGTCTGTCCTTGTAAATCCTCCGAGCTTTAAAAACACCCGGAAGATGCAGTGCTTCCTCTGGTAACCAGGTATTCCCCGTATCTTTTGGTTTTGGGTTGATAGTCATCTTTGTTCAGGATAGAAATTCCCGCGAAAGTGCCATTAACCATTAGGTCCACGTAGTTTTGTTGTTACCGTCGTACATAGACGTAGCGGGAGGATGTCCACTTCCCCTGCACCATGTCTAGAGGGCCTTCCTCTTGGAGGGGCGGCAGCTGGCTGACCTCCCTCATCCACCTGATTTTATTTAGACGTGCCCTCCGGAAAGGCCAGTCTTATGCAGCTGTCCCGGGGGGCGATGTGTCCGCGTTGTTAGTTTTTTCTCCGGTTTGTTTGTCAATCAAGCTGCTGGAGTCACGTGATGTGGTCGTTATTTTCTTTTTTGTGTGTGTGTGTGTGAACGAGTTAGAATCCTTCGTCATCGGCATCGGGGTCGGCAGGCGAATCCTTATTGTTCATGTTCATATGTGGAGGGTTGAGGGGATGGTAGTTGGCACTACGGGGGGTCCCGAGCATGTCCCCCTCCCCCTCCATGATGGGACGGCGAGGAGGTGGTTGTCCGCCTCTAAGGTGATTAGTTCCCTGCGGCAGGGCACGGGGAGGGTGCGAGCGCCAGGTCAAGTGCTGTCAGACACACTCACCAGGGCTCACCAATGGTCGTTCGTACGGCACCCTGTTACTCTGGCACTATACTCAATATTCGTAATTTTTACTAAACACTGTGTTTTCTACATGCCTGGACGATAATATCCGACACAATTTTGGTGAATGTATACCCACACATACCAATTACACACTGGGTATAAGGACAACCCATGTAAGGGAGCTTATCCCCGTAATATCGTCCAGAACAAAGGAGGAATCCTGACGACGTCCTGCCTTGGTGTTATTAGGCTTAGAACTGACCGAGGCGATGGTTAATGAACACTGGCGATTTATGTCCGTAGAGATTTTTTAAAACTCCATGGACAATGACCTCAAGGTCTCCCTTTAAGTGCTATGTACTGCTTCTACACCATCATATTCTTTTCAGACTTCAGAAGGTACAATATTTTTTTCTTAATATATTCATAAGCAAAGTTAATAAAGCTGATATCCAGTGAATTAAGAAGAGTAACAGTGATAGTGAACATTATGAAAATGGAAATATAAAGAGTAATAATATGGATAATACTTAGAATATTGATGATTATGAATATTTGTAACATCACCACAAAATTCTTACTCTCCTCGTTTGTTAAATATTCGAGGAAAATCATTATAGTTAGCAACAATAATTGTACTACACACACACACACACACAAACAGACACACACACACACACACACACACACACACACACACACACACACGCACACACACACACACACACACACACACACACACACACACACACACACACATATCTATCTATCTATAAATATATGATATATATATATATATATATATATATATATATATATATATATATGGACCTTTTAAACTAAAAATAATGCCAACTGCTAAATAAGTTCATAAGGTCCCAATGCTCATCGAGAGTACCACAGCAGATAGAAACAGCGGTAAAAAAGGATGGTAAAACGCATGAGTATTACAGTTTTTTCCCTTAAGTAGACTCGCTAAGGGACAGCCAAACTCCTAGTATGTAAGTACAGTACATCACCCAATAATGTAGGTTTAATCATGGTAACCATAAAGCGACAAGTATAATCAGCCACTCGACAGAAGATAATCTATGCATTAACAAAGCGTAGTTAAAGTGATGGCACCTCAACCGAGTGCCAGACGCAGACCCCGTGACCCGCGGTCGCGATCGGCCGAGGGCGCAGGCACGTTAGGCTTAGCATCCGCTAAGGAAAGACACCTCTCCGAAAAACTGCCAGATACCAAATCCCCATTCCAACTTTCTCAAACCCCAAACCCCATCCTTACCCATTCCAACATCGTCCTAAGTCCTCCTCTCCCCCACCACCTGCCTCCTCCCCTCAACCCCTCTGCTGCAAGCCTACAATGTATCCATATTATAATGCATGGGCTCATTATAATGGAAGTGTGCAGGTGTATGCGTGTTTGTGTTCACGTTTCCATGTGTGTGTATGTATAGAGAAGCAATACACATGCGCGTCTAAACTTATGATGTGTGTATGTATATGTATGTGCGTGTATGTGTATGTATATGTATATATATATGTGTAGGCGTGTGTGTATATATGCGTATGTGTATATGTATATGTGTGTGTATGTATGTATGTGTATGTGTATATATGCATATATGTATATATGCATATAGGTGTATGTATGTGTATATATATATATGGGTATGTCTGTGTATATATGAATGTATGTGTGTGTATGTGTATGTATATATGTATGTGCACGTACAGGTGTATACGTATATATGTTGGTGAACACTAATGTGTACTCATAACCGTATGTTTAAGAGTACACATTAGTGTACGTGTGCGTAAGCATATGTAAGGCTATATGTATATGTGTATGCATAGTCATAAATACGTGTACAAGATATGTGCCCGTATATGTGGGTGTGTATACACATATGTATGAACATATAATGTGCGCATATGTCTTCGAAAGTATATGCATGTGCACGTGTGTAGTTGTGCATAATGTCGGAGTATGTATGCATATCATATGCATAGGAGCATATGTAAAGGTGTATGCTTGCATATGCATGTGCACGAAAGTGAACAATATGCGTAGTATATTTGCGGGTGAACAGCTATGGCTGCATTAAGTGTACATACAAGTAAATAAAATCAGTGTATAAAATATAATCACACATATATGTACTTCTGATACTCAAACCCATACTCACGGGAGTATACCCTGGTGTAGTGAGAAAGCTCGTGCGATGTTGCTCATAAGTCCACACTAGACAGGGCCAACCCTGCTGGAGAGGCTTATCCCGGCTAAACTACTCCCCCCCCCCACCAAGATACACCTAAGCCAGTAGGTGTGTGTGTGTGTGGGGGGGGGGGGTAACTCGTCTGTCTACCTCTCAACCAAAAACCATGACTGCACAAACAGAGCAACGGCCCTCATTCCCCTGAGGCGAAGAAGCCCCTGGTTACGGCGACGATCAGGATCGCTCCGCAGCAGAGGTGCTAAAAATCTCCGGTTAAAGACAGGCCGCCCCACGTTGATGAACCTTTGCAGATATAATATAAGGACAATGAGAACTGAATCCGACTTACTAGCATTAGCAGGTAGCATTGAGGAACTCTCTTCCATTAAATGGGACTCTCAAGCAAGCAGGAATTAGAGGTAGGTTCTTAGTTCACGAACTTTTAGAAAAGAATATCGTGGAGTTCTGTAGCATAAACGAAAGAGTGGCTTCGGTAACAATAAAACTAAACAATAGGTACAACTTAAAGATTATTCAAGTCTATGCTCCAACTTGCAGCCACAGTGATGAAGAAATAGAAATTGAATTACAGCTCAGAAGGGAAAGGAACATACTCATACGAAAACCGCAGCCAAATTTAGCTAACTTGAAGACCAGACCGACACACTAACATTAAAAACAAATATTCACTTCTCAGCGACGAAGATCTTAACATTGATCAAACCAGCAAACAGTTCAATGACATAATAAAGAAAGCTGCACTTGAAGTAGGCGGTAAGAACGTCAAGCAAAGCTCCTGCAAGTTCTCGGTAGAAACTAAAGAACTTATGCAAAAACGTAAGGTCATGAAAGTATCGCCAAACAGGGACAAGACTGTATTAGCTGAACTAAAATATATATATACATATATATATATATATATATATATATATATATATATATATATAAAGAAGAGAGAAAATGTACAGACATTCAATAATAAATGAGACAGTGATCTCAGGAACCAGCATGAAATCAGCTAAAAGAAGACTAGGAATAGGGAGAAATCAACTGTATGCAATCAAGAAACCAGAAGGAGAAGTGACATATAATAAAAATGAAATCATAAGGGTAGTGGAAAACTTACAGGGATCTAAACAACTCAAATGAACAGCCGCGGATAGAATCGAACGCGGCAACTAGAGACGTACCTAACATTACAACAGAAGAAATAAAAAGGTCGCTTAAAGGCATGAAGTGAGGGAAAACATCAACCGAAGACAGAATTAGTATAGACCTTATAATAGATACTGGAGAAATTGCAAAAGTAAAACTAGCCAATCTTTCTAACAAATGTCTTCTCAACGGGAAACTTCGAAAGCCTGGAAAAATGCAACAATTATTTTGATATATAAAAGGGGGATAGAAAGTATCTAAAAAAAAAAAAAAAAAAAAAAAAAAAAAAAACATAAGCAACTTACAAACTGTTCACAAAAGTCATCACAACTCGCATCTCAGGCTCCCGCAGTGGATTTTCAAAAACGAATATAGGAAACCCCTGTGTATGTCATTCATCGATGACGAAAAGTCATTTAACTCTGAACAAATACTAGCAGTACTAGAAGCTATTCGAAGACAGGGAGTAGAGGAGGTATATTGTAAAATATCGCAAGATATATACGAAGATGGGACAGCAAGTTCCACACGGAAACCGATAAACTACCAATTAAAAAGGTGTTATACAGGGCGATACTATCGCACCAAAACTGTTTACAGCTTGCCTTGAGGAAAGCTAGTATGGAACGGAAAGTGTATCA
>NC_061823.1:3462052-3464552 GCF_019202785.1 Penaeus chinensis | reverse complement strand
TTGACCATTATCATTATTACTAGCACTGATATCATTATCATTCCCATCATTGGTAATTACTATTACTTCTACTATATTTATTGATATTGTCACTAGCTCAACCAGAACACTTAACACTCTCTGTGTCGAGCTCTCAGATACATCGATTTTAGGTAGTTCTGTTAAAGGCGTCAAGTATTATTATGGAAAGAAAACTTGGAGTGTTTGTTTGAAATAAAGAGGAAAAACGCGGACGTACATAACCATTTACACAAAGTGGCGGCTGTAGTTCCCCATGTTATGGAGGAACCTCTGTTTGTAAGGGTGCCACGCATACTCCGTGCATTAATGTGAAGGGTAGCGCATGGGTACGCCACGGGTGGGAGGTGCAGCATCCGCTCTCCGGTTCACCGCTCCTTGCATTTACCAACAGCCGGCCGCACCTGCTGTCCACTTGACCGAGGACGACACTTGCTCAAGCGTTCCTCGCCCTTGACAGGCCTTCACCTCTGTGCGTGAAACAGGATTCGCCGGTTTTAGCATACTCTCCTCGGCGACCGAAAATTACCAGATTCTCTCACTTCGGAGATTGGATATCTTCCTGGAGCCAGATTTGCACTACCAACTGGAACCTGCACAGAACTATTCAGTCCTGAGGGATATTTAGTGTTTACTCATATACTGATATCCGAAGCCATAGCAGTAGGTGAGACCCCCCCCCCCCCCCCCACTGCAGCAGCTTTAAGGAATCATTGTAAATATGTTGCCTTGTAAAAAGAAGAAGAAGAAGATGATGATGATGAATGAGAAAATGAAGAGAAAGGAAGACTATACTATTGCTTTCTGGCAATCCCTGTTATTAAGAACTTTTCTTGTTAGACGTGGCCATTAACCAGACATATTATTGTAATGTACACTGATAGACTAGTTTATCCCTTAGTGCTCTACCATACCCCACACTAATGTGTATATATATATATATATATATATATATATATATATATATATATATATATGTGTGTGTGTGTGTGTGTGTGTGTGTGTGTGTGTGTGTGTGTGTGTATGTGTGTGTGTGTGTGTAAGTATATATACATTTATATACACATATATACATTTATATATTCATATACACTGTCATTATGGCATGCATTTCCTGTCCAGGTATCGCTATCATCATCATCATGTCATCATCGTTATTATCATTATTATTATTATTATTATTATTATTATCATTATTATTATCATTATTACTATCATCCTTATCATTATTATTATTATCATTAAATTTATTATCATGAACATTATCATATAATTATTTTCATTAATATCATTATCATTGTTATTATTCTTATCATTATTTTCACTATCATTACTATTTGCTTATTATCATTATTCTTATTCATATTATCACTATTAATATTATTATTATTATCATCGTCATTATTATTATTAGTCTCATTATCATTAATAATTTTATCGTCACTATTATTATCATAATTATTGTTATTATTACCATATTCATTACTACTATTGTTATTACTACTAACGGGACCCGTGGAAATTCCCCATGAAAACGATAAGACGTACTTCTCTCTCCCTTTCTAACCCTCCTCCTTCTACACCCTCCCTTCTTTTTTCTTTTTCTCTCCCTCTCTCTACCTTTCCTCTTCCCACTCTGCCACCCCCTCTCGTTCCAAAATCTTCCTTAAATTCACTCTTCCCTCCCGCTTTCAGCTCTATATATACCCCCTCCCCCACTTCCCTCCCCCGTTCTTAACTCACCCACCTCCTTATCTCCTTCTCTCCCTCTCCCTTCCCCTTTTTTTCAAAAAGTCCCTCTCCCTTCCCGCTCCCTTTCCTTTTTCCCCTCTGTTTCCCCCTCGCTTTCTCCCTTTTCACTTTAAACCCCCTTACCTTTCTCCCTCTTACCCCTTTCCCTCCCGCTTTCCTTCTTTGCCTCGAATAGTCGTGTAAAAAATAAATCTGGATTAACTGACGGTCTAACTAATTCAGTGCAGTATACTTGCTTCGAATGAGGATGATGCGACTACTACTACTACTAGAAAAATAGCAATCATCATAGTATGTGTGTGTGTCATTCTTTCATATTTGGTGAGTCAATTATAACTCTATTTTACGCTGAAACGGTGTGACGTGAAGTCTGCAGTTGCGTGGATTATGGTTCTAGGTATAAGATGAGTGATTCATATTAAATTCAACACATAAACCAAAACTTCTGAATGTTATATTTGATGATATTATTATCATTGTTATTATTATCATTATTATTATTATCCTCATAATCATCATCATCTTTATTAATGTTATGGTTAATGTTTTTATCATAATTATTATCATAATCATATTCATTATCATTAGTGTTATTATTTTATCATCATTATCCCTTACCCTTTCAGCTTCATGGTCTTCATCATCATTACCTCTCATTGATTGCCACTATGGATTTCTTTATCCATAATTTGTTTGCAATGAGCGCCGCCAACAGCCCGCCGGCTTCTGC
>NC_061823.1:3454552-3457052 GCF_019202785.1 Penaeus chinensis | reverse complement strand
ATATTATGCGTCTCTTGGGTGTCTCTTTGCCTTCTTTGTAGGAATATCGAGATGGTTTATGCGGGATATTCGTAAATCTTGAAAGTTTACTGCTCCAGGTAATTTATGATCTTCATTGTGTACACTCCTTCTTCATTAAGTCACTGTTATGCTTGTGTGTGTGTGTGTGTGTGTGTGTGTGTGTGTGTGTGTATGTGTGTGTGTGTGTGTGTGTGTGTGTGTGTTTGTTGTGTGTTGTGTGTGTGTTATATGTTATGTATATACATTATCTATATATATTTTGCGGTATATAAGATATTAATTTCAAACGCATTGTGCGATTTTGCATATGACATAAAGACAAATTTGAAATAAGACAAACAGATCACAAACAAGGAAACACATACAATCTCCAATAAATATATAAACCGAAACGTGATTCACACTTCTGCATTGCAGTGAAGCTGAACTCTGAGAATAAGCACTCCTAATTGATGTTTGTATCTCGCAAACCTCATTACACAGAAACGCCCCAAAACAGGACCTGTAGTATAGCCGTGGTAGCTGGAAAGAGACAAACTCCTTTGTAGTTTCTAGGTTTTATTAGCAACAGGCGAATAAAGTCGAAGAGGTGAATGACTTGCTGTTAGACAGGTTCTGAAGTGCGTCCAATCTCAGGAAAGAAAAAACTGGAAACTCACCCTTACTTTGGAGCACTCCGATTCGCCAAGTCTCTTTTTCATTCAAATCAAATGATACTCGATGATTATGTTCCATTCTTTTGGGCTTTTTGAAACTCGTATCTAACATTTGTTACTGCTTTATACCACTTCATTATCTCTTCTCAATAGACCCTTGGCGAGTCAGAGTTCTCCAGAGTCCAGGGTGGGTTGCCAGTTTTTTTCCTAGAGGTGCGAGGGCCCTACGGTGACTTGGTCAAGGAATGGCCTCGTGATGGGTCAGTCTTGGGAGCTCTTATCCGAAGGCACAGGAACTACGGAATTTCACGTATTTTTTTTTTCTCTAAGAGGATACCTTGCGTCATGAGTGGAGAGGAGGGTTTCGGTGCCATGCTCTTAAGTTGCTCGCCATATATATTAACACAGACACACAAAATTGAGGCACATACCCGCATACACGACAAATCTTAAGACTATGAAAAGAACACTCATAAATATAAAAAAAAATATATATTTTACTTACTGAAACATTTCTGCCGCGTTAACTATGGTCATTAGCGGCGCATTCAAAATATAGCGATAGGGTAGGGTTTGGGGATGAAGCCATCGGGTATGGATTTTTTTTTTTTTTTTTTTTTTTTTTTTTTTTTTTTTTTTGCGAAGTTTGTGGATTCCCAGAGTGGTTAATGGTTAAAACAAATGTGTCAGATATCAAAGGTCATAGAGCAATATGATGATGTACTGTGAGGTAAAGGTTAAGAATGAGGTAGCGATTGGGATAAGTGAACAAAAGAAAGGGATGGAGAAAAGAAAGAAAAGGAAAGGGGGAGAAGAAAAGACCATGCAAAATTAGTTGAGACGAGGGCTGAGGTCCGTGGTTGGGGTGATCTTCTAAGTCCCCCCCCCCCCCCCCCCCCCCTTACGACAACAACGAGGAAGGGAGTGGGGGAGTTTAATACAGACGTCAAGGGATGTAGACTTGCGACCCCCCCCCCCCCCTAAAACTCACAGACACACACACACACACACACACACACACACACACACATATATATATATATATATTGTAAAGTGCAGAATGAATATGACTGTGGGAATTTGGCAGAAATTAAAACTAGTGACAAGAGTTAAAAAAACAATTATCCTTTTCGAAACGATTACTTTCTGGTAACAGGAGACAAATCTAATCAAAAAGTAGATTTATAATGTGTAACTTTGACGACATCCGCCCGTAAAATTCACCCTCTCCCGCTGTCTTTCGCTCTCATGCAGTGCTTGGTTCACAGCATATTCATTCATCCATTTCCTTTTTCCCTCTTTTCTCCTTCTCTCTCTCTCTCTCTTTGCATATATTAATTCATCTTTGTCTCTTTATTTTCCTCTTCCTGACTGTAGCTTAACCGTAGACATCATTAGCTCTCCTGTCTTCAGCTGCATCACCTGAATTTTCTAGCTAGACTGATAAGCTCCCACTCTCTCTGTCGATTCCTGCGACGTCTAAAGAAACGTCTGTCGATTCCGCGTTCGACACTTCAACTTCACTGACCAATCACTTGCTGTGACGTCATCAGGACCTTCACATTTGGTTCCATGAAAACACTTCATATTAGATTGAATTGATTTGTTGGTGAGCATTATTGAATTAGAATAATACATTCTAGCTGGAGAACTTAACCTAACCGAACTGACTCTTCCACTAAATACCTCCCTATCTACTATTTTGCAGATCCAACCGTGTAAGCAGCAGTTACAATTTGAAAGTATCCAAGCCCTGAAATGTTCTCACATTCATGAACAGCTTTCTTTCACCTTCAGTGACTATGAGAAACATTCATTGACGG
>NC_061823.1:3424585-3427085 GCF_019202785.1 Penaeus chinensis | reverse complement strand
GCATATCCGGGTGCAGACGCAAATTCAGACCACAATCCAACAATAATAAAATTTAGATTGTCCCTCAAAAAGTTGAAGGAAGTGAAGATTGCCCCCAATTTTGAACTCATTACAGACCATTCAAGAGGTGCGAGAAAACTTTAAACAAGATTTTTTTGTTTTGGATATCTAACAGGGACTTGTAACGATAACAGTGACCATCGTTTTGGTGCCTTCACTGAGAACATCCAAGCAGCAGCTGCTAAGGCGATCCCGACAATAGAATAAAAATCCCTCATCAAGCTGGTTCTACCCAGAGCTCAAAGACCTGCTAAGAAAACGGCAGGGCTCAAATTAGAACTAGTAAACAATCTTTACCAAAAGGAATGTAAGAAAGCCAAAGAAAAGTGGCTGCAAGAGGAATGTCATGAAGTAGATATGAAGTAGGATATCAGTGCATGTCGGCTAAAGTATGTTCAAGAACTCTTTGATGATGAGCAAGAGCCAGATCTAGTATCACATCTGATCCACCACCTCTAAAGCCAGAAATGCGCTGGTCCCTAGAGCAAATGAAATTTGGATAAGCTACAGTAACTGACGGTGTATCAAAATGCTCAGGGCCTTAGGAGAAAAAGGTATTGATCTCATCTGGAGCTTCCTAAATATCCATGAAACAAGTTATCCATAGAAATGATGAAATCGGTATTAATTGCCCAACCGAAGGTCCCAGGAACACTTGAGTGCTCACAGCATCGCGCAATTGGTCTAATGTCGCATATTCTTGAACTCTACTGAAAATACTTCTACAGTGGGGCAGAAGAAAACTCCTACTCGAAACCCCAGAGACCCAGTTTAGGTTTATGAAGGGTAAACGTACGAGGAATGCTATTTTCGAATACGAATAGATGACAAAGATATGAGACTAATTTACTCAGTCTACCAAGATCAATTTGCACACACACACACACACACACACACACACACACACACACATATATATATGTGTGTGTGTGTATGTGTCTACACACAGACATATATGAATGGTTGAACACTCTTGCGTGTAGATACTTTGGTAGAAAAATCCACAATGCAAAAACAATATTTACTGAAAATGAGACTGCATTTTCGAAATCCACATGCTCTGTGTCGACGAATGCCGACTCGCTAACGTGTGTCAACTGGTGTTGACTCGGCTGAGCTTAGTCCTTACCCGCCGTGGTGCCCAGCCACAGCAGTAACCTCCAGGCGACAATTGCAACTTGCGAACCGCCGACCCCTCGGATGAGAGGCCGGCACGTTACCACTGTACTAGAACGGAGTGTAGAGGAAAGGGAGATGAGGGGATGTAAAAGAGAGAGAGGAGAGGTAACCCGGGGCAGGTGAGGACAGAAGAACGGAAGCGAAGGGAGGTCAGATCAGGTCGGAGGATCGGGCGGACTATGCGCAGGGTGGTCGGCATAAGGGAGAAGGCGGAGGATGTGGGAAGCCGCTGTTCAGGTTGAAATTAGGCAGCGGCTTTATTAAGGAGGATTCCACCAGTCTGCGGGCATGGACATCAGCACAAGGAAAAACGATTCGCGCCGCTGACCAGTCCATCTGATGGCCTGGGCGTTGTTGTTGTGTCCCCATGGATACAGGGTACTTATGTTGAGACAGACGCTCAGTGAAACTGGCGCCTGTCTCGCCAAAGTATTGCTTATCACAGGAGACACAAGGAACAACCAGGTTGCAACGGAAAGATCAGCCTGCAGTTGAGAGGGTGAAGAGGGCGACGGAGAGAGTAGATCTCCTCAGTGTAGGGCAGGCTGAATATGGGCAGGTGAGGAGTCCCTTTAGGAGAGGAGTCCTGGATAACGCGACGTCGAGAACATGACGAGGGTAGCCCAGTTTCGAGAACGGCGCAGGAAGTCAATCTCACAGATGCGAAGGGCGCGGTGGAATAGCGAGGTGGCAACGCACATAGCACTATGCATAGGTTTCCTGTATATGGAGAAGGAGAAGTTGTCAGCAGAGCGGTGAACTAGGGTGTCCAAGAAGGGGAGCTTGTTGTCAACCTCCCATTCCACCTTAAATCGGATGGAAGGAGAGAGATTTCAGCTGCGTCAGGAAATCCGAGAACAGGGCAGGGTCTGAGGCAAGAAAGGAAAGACGTCGTCGACATAGCTCAGCCAAACCATCGGACGAAGGGAGATGGAAGGGAGAAACTCAGACTTGAAGAATTCCATGAAGAGGTTTGCCAAGACTGGGAAGAGGGGAGAGCCCATGGCAACACCGTACGTTTGAGAGCAGAAGCGAGCCTCAAAGGAAAAGGAATTAAACACCACACACAGATGAATCAGCTGGAGGAAGACGTCGGTGGGCAGAGGGAGACGAGGATATTCAGCGGGGAGCCTCTTCTGAAGGAGAGCGAAGATGTTATCAATATATATATATATATATATATATATATATATATATATATATATATATATATATATATGTATGTATATATATACACACACACATATATATATATATATAT
>NC_061823.1:3362085-3364585 GCF_019202785.1 Penaeus chinensis | reverse complement strand
CAGAACTAATACTTGAGTTACTCCTCAATATAACCTGAATGTTTGCTCTACGGCTCAGAAGATAACAAAATTGAGTGAATATTCACATGAAAATATATACGTTCGGTTCGATATATCAAGACGAATCACGCCCACCAAAAGCTGCCTTCTCTGCTCTGTGTTCTAAATCACCCGGGAAGAAACCGGTACAACAGATCTTGATTGTTATTTATATGAATGTGAATATGCACTTTGTATTCATTCCAGATGGAGCTATCTTATGATATATAATCGTCAGAGAGAATATAGAGTTCTTTAAGAAATATGTGATACAAATCCGCTTATTGGTTACAGAGAATTTCACTACAAAGGAAAAATGAACTCATCATAAACTTTGGACCATAGTATATCGCATGATTCCATTGGTGTTAATAAAATAAAAAAATGAAGAACTTAAAGGATCATTGCCTCATTATTCTGGTCTGTCAACAGGTGATAATGAGGCAAACGACCCCTAATGTTACTTAATGATAATGACTAATGCTACTTCTGTTTCTACTCTGTACTATACATCACTCACGCTACTAAAGAGGATTCCGCTGGCGGTACTAATGATGAGAGTAACAAGACGCTTGCAAGGATGTTGCAGGAGAATATTCTCAGATATTTGGGAGGTGGTAGGTAAAAAGTATATAGGAAATGCAAAATATATGTGGAAGACATTTTATGGTATGGTGAGTATAATTGGAAGGGAAGTGATGGTAAGCGTGATGGAATCAAACGCACAATTACACACACACGCACACATACACACATGTACACACGCATGCACACACACACATCATCATTGCTACCATTGTTTCTTTTAAATATTTTAACATTATTATGTTGATAATTGTAAAGATAATAATAATAATAATGAATATGATGATAAATAATAATATCAATAATAATAATAATAATAATATTAATAAAAATAATCATACTAATAATATCAATAATAATCATAATAATAGTCATGATAATAGCAATAATAATAATAGTAACAATGAAAATGATAAAACAACAACAACAACAGTAATAATGATAATAAGGATAATAATAATAATAATAATAATAATAATTATAATGAGGACAACCATAATGATGAAATGATGATAATAATAATGATAATAAAGTAATAATGATAACAAAAATAATAATAATAATTGTAATGATAATAGTATTAATAATAATGATGATATTATACAAATATTATTACTGTTATTATTATTATTATTATTATTATCATTAATGCTGTTACCATTATTATTATCATCATTATTGTTGTTATTATTATAATCATTATTATTATTATCATCATCATTCTATTATTACTATTATCAATATTGTTATCATTGTTCTTCTTATTATTATTGTTGCTATTAGTAATGTTAGTATCATTACTACTGATAATAATTATTGTTATTGCTACTATTGTTATTCTTTCCATTATCATTATTTTTATGATTAATTTGTTGTTACTATCACTTTTCTTATTATCTTTAATAGTACTATTGTTGTTATAATAATAATTCTTGTAATTATTATTTTTATTATAATAATAATAATTATTGTAATCCTTATTTTTATAATAATGATAATGATTATTATTATTATCATTGTTCTCATTATTATCATAATCGTCATCTTTATTATTCTTAATATTGTTATTATCATTATTCCTGTAAATGAGATCTCTATCATTATTATCATAATTATTGCCATCATCATTATTGTTGTTATTTTAATTATATTATTAATAGTATTGTCAAGATTATTATTATTATTATTATTAATATTCCTATTGTTATTATTATTGCTATTATTATTATTATCATTATTATTATCATTATGATTGTTATTATCATTATGCTTGTTATTATTATTATTATTATTATTATTATTATTATTATTATTATTATTAATATTATTATTATCATCATCATCATCATTATTGTTATTATTATTATGATTATTGTCATTATTATTATTATCATCATTATCATTATTATAATTATCATCATCATTATTATAATTACTATTGTTATATCATTATCATGATCTTCATCATTATAATCATGATAATTATAATAATGGTAACAATAGCATCAGCAAGAACAACAATAACAACTAGAACAATAATGATGATGATAATAATATTAAATCAATGATAATGACGATGATGAAGATAATGATGATGATGATGATAATGATGATGATGATACTAATAATAATGATAATAACAATAATGATGATAAAAACAATAATGATGATAATAACAATAATAATGATAATAATAATAATAATGATAATAATAATAATAATGATAATAACAATAATGATAAAGATAATAATAATAATGATAACTATAATGATAATGAAAGTAATGATAATAGCAATAATAATGATAAAAATAATATAAACAGTAAATAATATAACATTAATGATACCGTTTATGATAGTAATGAAAATAATAGAG
>NC_061823.1:3339307-3341985 GCF_019202785.1 Penaeus chinensis | reverse complement strand
TCCCCTCTTCCGCTGCCGTTTAAGGGGGCCTGACACAGATGGATTTTAAGTACCAAAGTATTATATGGATGTGTGACACTCGCCTTGTGTGCGTGGCTTTGGACGCTACAGTTCTAGAATCTCGAGAAAGTTCAAGAATAAGACTCTGCTTCATAAAAGTCTTGCAGATGTAAATTTGTCTTCTAATGCTTTTTTTTTTTCGAGGCTACGGTTGAAAAACAAAGCATAAAGTTATAAGAAATGCACTTTATTCTTCCTGTTTTATAATGATTACATCATTTACTTCAGCTTTTCTTCCAGCTTTGAGTGAATCATTATCGTGAAATCTAATGCATAAAACTGAGATTTAGAGTAGTTACTAGCGCCGCGACCTATCATTTTATCCGTTTTTACAGCCCTCATTTGCATAATCCCCGGCGCACGTGCGGGCTGCTTCTGGCACTCTCTCCATCTCTTATCGCAAGAATAGTAAGATGAACGGCAGATTGTTAATCTTAAAGAGAGAAAAATGGCGAAAGAAAAAGGTCATCACCGCAGCCTTTTTCCGTGTCAAGTGGAGGCTGCTGGAGGAGGCCGCTCGGGTGCGCAGTCCTTCGCAGGCGCGAGCAGCGGCGCCTGGACGAGGCTGATCCGGAGCCCTGGGCGGACGCCGAGGGAGGGAAGGCGAGGCGGGCGCGGTGCGGGCGTCGCTGCGTCGGGGGGCGGAAGCGAGGAAGGGAGGAGAGGGAAAGGGGAGATAAATCGAGGGAGAGGGAGAGAGGCAAAGGGCGAGAGCGTGAGGAGGTGGACTGGGAAGAAGAAATACCCACAGTAGAAGAGGAGGGCGAAGAAGGTTGAAGAAAAGGAACAAAGAAGAGGGAAACAGAAAAAGAGGAATAGAGAAGTGTAACAGGACGAACGTTAGAGCTAAAAGGTAACAGGAATACAACAGTAAATGGAATTTGCAGAGAAAGGAGCATCGCGCGGGAGAAGCTTGTGATATAGACCTCAAATGTGGTTCGGGCGGGTCGTTAGGCTGCCCTGACACCTAAGAGTGATGGCGTGGCACCCGTGGCACCTCTTGGCACCCCGGGGCACCCACTCATTAAGAAACCTGACCCCAGGCCTTCCCTTTTCACTCCGCCCGTGCCACGCGCATCTCATTATGGCACCGACAGAGCATGCCCGCATTGTGGGGTTCTGGCTCTGCCTGTGGGCCGGATTTCAGGGCATAGTGCCGCTGTAAGAATTAAAGCCTTCCGTGCACGATCGAGGTAAGAATTAAATGCCGAGATTGGAGAGAATGCAGACTAGAAGGGAAGTTGGCACAACCCGTGGCATCGATTTGCTTAGAGAGATCTGCCTAAACCCGTCGCCTGCGGAGGAGTGTGCTTTGTGAGCGACGACGGGCGGGAGGGTGGGGGTGGGGGGGGGGGTAGATCCCAACAAGGGGGCGGGGGAGGTCATTGTAACGGTACAGTTCTTTAAAAGAGTTGGGTTGTTTTTGTGAGTGTTTTGACTGCACTAATTCTCTGCAAGGAACAGCTGCATGCATGTTTACATTCCACTACGTATAATAATGTATACTGCGCGCATAAACCTACATAGATGTGCATGTTCTGCTGATTTTACCGCTTTCTCTCCCTCCTATAAACGGCAGCGCACGATAATATCTCGGTGATATCTGTCTGAGATCTCTGTGATCTAAAATTCCTAACACTTACTGACATATCGTAAAATAATTTTATTTGCGATAATCGTTGAACTAGATGTCAGCAAAATCCTATTCACGTGCCGTTGTTTTCTTACCCTCGTTTATTGCCTTAATCTATCTTTATTGCTTCTTTCAATCGCCAATCGTCTCTTTAAGCCGCTTTCCGTGATTTCTTCTTCTTCTTGGCTGCGGCCTAATTTTCTCTCCTTGCTTCATTCCGCAGTTGCTAATCTGTCCTTCCTTCCCGCCATCTCCCTTAACACTATCTCTCTTTCCTATCTTCCCTTCCTGCTGTCCACTCACCCTTGTTTCTTCCGTTTTCTCTCCATCATTGAGCGGCGCGGCACGTGGGTGGCGTGGGGTCACGTGACTGATGACGTGATTGATGATGTAACTGATGACGTGTAAGTCACGTGTCCCGGGGCTCCCCAGATGGCGGGAAGCGAAGGGGAGAAATAAGAAATACTTACCAAAGCTTTTTGGTTTGAGTCATTCCGAGAACTCAGCGTGTTTTGATTTGTGCTTGTGGCGGACGCGGCCCTTCTCTTGGGTTACACGCTCCGGAGGAAAGCCCGGCATTTGTTGATATTCGCTGGTCTGACAGTTGACAACATTTGCTTGTTTGCAATGCAGTGGGTTGTTGAGCTTAATTGGACCTTTGTTAATCCATTGCCTGTTTCTGCACTTAGATTTTGGTGTCCGAATTTAAAGCGAATTGACATGCACGAAACACATTTACACACAGAGAGGGCTAAAGTCTCTCATTGTTACTTGTCATCAGTAAGAATATTTCTGCACTCACACACATATATCGACAAGTATTTCAACAGGACGCACTTAAACACATAAACAATGACAAGGACAGAAAAAATAATGGACAGATAAGTAAGTCCATAAATAAAGAAGGCGTAAAAGACTCCCGAGGTCCTTCTGCCTTTCTTCAAGATTCCCCAAACTGCGGCCGCGGGGAAGGGGGACATTTTTT
>NC_061823.1:3314307-3316807 GCF_019202785.1 Penaeus chinensis | reverse complement strand
TTAGGGTTTCAAATTTATATCGTTAACGAGAAAAAGGAGAAAAGAGAAGGGAAAAAATATAATAAAAGCGTCCACAGATATATAATTATCCGACCGACCAGTTCCCGGATTATCCAAACTGACTTCACTTTCATTAATATTTTATTACTCTATTAGTGATCTCTTAGCTCTTGTCCAACGGCTAACCGGGAAAATTTCATGTAAATAAAACACTATAAACTTATTTAATGAGAAGGGAGGAATATTAATTATTTTTCTTGGTCAGCGCTTCTTATCGTAATGTGACACTAAGTACCATTTTAGCTCAGCATTTGAAGGCTAGTGTAATTTTTAACTTGGTTAAATTTGGAATCATTTTCTTTGAAGATGGTAGAGAGAGAGAGAAAGAGAGAGAGAGAGAGAGAGAGAGAGAGAGAGAGAGAGAGAGAGAGAGAGAGAGACAGACAGACAGACAGACAGACAGACAGACAGACAGACAGTCAGACAGACAGACAGACAGACAGACAGACAGACAGACAGACAGACAGACAGTAAGTCAGACAGATACCGTCAGACAGTATCAGACAGATCGAGAGTTAGCACTGAGCAAAGGGGAGAATGCAAAAAGGAAACAAGGGTAAAATAAAAATATAAGGACTTTATTAACCCCCCCTCCCCGTTCCACCATAGGTACGTGACGGGAGGCATTGCTTGTGCCTTGTATTAGTGAAAGGATGTGTAGATAATCAATAATTTGATCGACGAACACGCGAAGATATCTACAGGGACTGGAATATACTTGCACTCGGTGAACAGCACACACACACACACACACACACACACACACACACACACACACACACACACACACACACACACACACACACACACACACACACACACACACACATCCACATCCACATCCACACAAACACAGACTACATATACATAAAGTTAAACGGCTGTGTATCGCCACCCAGAAAAAATCCATTTTACGAGTAGACAGGTGTAGAAAGAGAACGGCGAATAGAAGAAGGGGGGGGGGGGAGGAACGTGTAGTGTGGGAGTGGGAGTGGGAGTGGGGTGGAGGAGGGAGGGAGAGAGAAAGAGGAAGGTGGGAGAAGGGAAGGGGAGACGCTAGTTTGGCTGTCTCCTGCTGGTTCCTCTTCGAACACTCGCATTGATGAAAGCCAATTAAGATGGGTCTGATAGCGGCAGTGACACACCTGCGAGATTCCTCTGTCGCCGCCGCGGTTTGGTGGATAAGAGGGGCAGAGGCTGCCATTATTGTGTGTTATCCGTTTTTCTTGATATTATCTATAAGCTATTATGTATTACTATCGTTGTAATGTTGTCTTATCATGATACTCATCCATGTTTGTAATAAGCTTTACTAGCATTAAGAACAAATATTAGTGTTTTGTCTTGTATAGGTATTAGCATACACACCATCGTTATCAGAACGATAATAGCACTTTTGAGAACAGACCTCTTCAACGCCATCACTATCTATTTGCTATTTTTATCCCGGAAAGGCCCATCATTTGGCATCCAGAGAGGAACAGTTCACCCTCTCCGTATTCACACTTTTTGATTTAGTGGGGTAGTACATCATTCGCTTTACGCCGCCCAGGTGAGGCAGGCCGTAGGCGAGTACACGCGCTTACGCTCATTCTCCCTCTGCTACGAGCTGTATTATCGCCCTTGTGGCCATGTGCCGGGGATGTATGTGGTTGCGGGAGAATGATAGATGGCAGTCACATACTCGGGGGAGAGGGAGGGGAGGGGGGCGGCTGACATTTGTATTGGTCGATAACGCTTGTATTCCCTCGACGGGCGATGGGCATGCCGCCTCCTTCTCTCTTTTTTAAATACTCTTTATAGTGCCTTCGCAACTTACAGGCCAGCCCTTTTCTAGTTGTTTTTTTTTATGCCATAGAGAATTATGACGAAAAATGACAGTAACGAAAAAAATAAGAACAATTAATCAAACAGTAAATGGTGGTATTATTACTCTAAATTAATCTTAATGTTAACTATGTTGATATTAATGAAATAGTAACAATAATGATTATACATATAGGTGATGTTATTATTACTTACATTCATCTTTCACTATAATAAAAACTATTGTAATTGTTATTACTAATGCTGTTGATATTGTTATGATTTCTGTTGTTATTAATTTTACGATCAGCACTGCTATTAACTCAACTGCAATAATCTGTCATGCATCTCGAACAACGTCAGCTCGAGTGCAAGGACCGTTTAGAGCGAACCCCTTGAGGCAGAGACGGCGCCGCGCGACCCCGAGGGCCTCTCACGTAAGGCTGCGCCGGGGCCTTCTGCGGTGCTTTTCCGAGACACTTCACGGTCATTGGCGGGAATGGCTGGAACGATCGGATTAGCTTTGATAACTGTGACGTCAGTAGCAATTCCTCGGTTGATTTGCCGTGACAAGGGGAACGGCCGACGCTGGAAGTGGCGGGAACAGGTTCTTCAGCCGTTCAACGCATAGACA
>NC_061823.1:3299307-3311807 GCF_019202785.1 Penaeus chinensis | reverse complement strand
TAACACGGACTACTTCCCTTTTTCCGTTCAAAACAGTTCATATTTTTTCCTGTGATTCCTTGTCGCATCCCTTTCCTCTTCCGCTGCCACGCTCATTTCGAAATCTCTGCCCCTCCCCTTTGCCCTTCTGCCCCCACGCCCCTCCCCTTCTCCTTTCTCTCTCTACCTAATCCAACCCCAACATTTTTTTTCTTCCTCCCCCCTCTTTTTATCTTTTCCCTTCCCATCCCTTGCCGCCGTCCACCCCTTCCCCATTGGCTGATCGGCTCATTTTATAGCTCGCCGAATCACTTATGGCAATCTAAAGGTCCTGTTTTAATGTTTATTTTACGAAACCTCAATCTTCGGATTTTTGAAGGGGGCGGGGCTGAAGATGAGGGAGAAAGCAGGTGTGAGTAGAATTTTTTTAATGATTTTTTTACATTTTCTCTTTTTTTTCTCCTCTCCTGTCTCTGCCGTTGTGCTTTGGAATGTCCACATCGAAGGTTTTGTAGTAACGCTATTTATAGTAAACGTTTCTATACAAATTTTTTTTTATAGAGCTTTTCATGATTAAATCTTTAACATAGAATTATAGATTATTATTCACGTGGATCTAAAAGAGCCAAAACAATTTTTAATCGTTAAATAACCACGCATGTAGGGAGGCAGGGAGGGTCGCCCACTACAGGTATAATATAATCAATGATAAGAAAGATAGGTGCCGCTCCGTTGCGGGAAGCAGCGGTCTCTGATTGGCTAGAATTGAATAACACTAACATTCGCCACGCCCTCTCGCGCCCAGCTGGCCAATCAGCAGCCGCGACTAGAATTCGATTACATCAATAACGCAAACAGGATGTCTTGCTGATGTCTAAAATGCTATCGGAGATGACGAAACTCTGCACGACGTCGCTTTAGCACTCCTCATTACGCAGATGAAAAACGGAAAGACAATGGAAGCAAACAGTGCTCTAGATTCCAATGATTTAGTTAAAGGGATTGTAGAACTTTGAACTTTCAGCACAGCCTCAATCACTGACTAATGGGAGAGAAAGTGAAGCTGTGGCCCGTAAGAGATGTCCTCGGTGGAGGAGGACAGTGTCCCTTCTTCGGTTTAAAGCAAATAATGACCAATATGTAATTGTCATCTTTTAGGAAGAGTGAGAGGCATTCGTCGATTCTCAAGTTCCCTAAACTGCAGTGTATGTGTGTGTGTGTCGCCCGATACTTCACGTCGACCGATTTCCTTTAACTAGTTGGGTTGTGTGGGTTATGTATCGGAAATCGCCGTTTCAGATGTCGTTTTCATGAAGGTAGTAATATGCACACGAAGGTATTCACTTCACACACACGCATTAATCTATAATTAAAATTCATATTGCCTCTAATTAAAGCGCACCAGACCTCATCTGATTTTGAAGTTCATTCCGAGTGATGCGGACTTTAAAGGTTACACAAGTGAGTTTAAGTAATGGATGAAGATAAATGTTTTTAAGGTGGCACTTGAATGTTGGCGTTCTTTTGTGTTAGCCAGTGCCTCTCTCTCTCTCCCTCTCCCTTTCCCTCTCCCTCTTCCTCTTCCTCTCCCTCCCCGCCCCCCTCCCACCCTCTCTCTCTCTTTCTCTCTTTCTCTCTCACTCTCTCTCTCTGTCTCTCTCTCTCTCTCATGCTCTCTCTCTCTCTCTCTCTCTCTCTCTCTCTCTCTCTCTCTCTCTCTCTCTCTCTCTCTCTCTCTCTCTCTCTCTCTCTCTTCTCTCTCTCTCTCTCTCTTTCTCTCTCTCTCTCTCTCTCTCTCTCTCTCTCTCTCTCTCTCTCTCTCTCTTTCTCTCTCTCTCTCTCTCTCTCTCTCTCTCTCTCTCTCTCTCTCTCTCTCTCTCTCTCTCTCTCTCTCTCTCTCTCTCTCTCTCCCTCCCTCCCTCCCTCCCTCCCTCCCTGCCTCCCTGCCTCCCTCCCTCCCTGCCTCCCTCTCTCCCTCCCTCCCTCTCCCTCTCCTTCCCTCTCCCTCTCCCTTCTGTGTAGCCTTGTGGCCACAGAATTCAGTAATCGCGTTCAGAATACTCGATACAATTTATAATTCATAATGCGGTCTAGCTATGGCGCTATTGATATCAAATATGGTGATGATAATGAAAATATGGTCAATAACGATTAAACTAATGCCATTAATAACAACAATGCCAATAGTGATAATGAAAACAATAATTGTAAAAGTATTGATAAAAGAACCATTTTTTATTACAACAAATGTTTTTAGATTAATCAGGGTAATAAGGAAAAAAAAAAACTAAACTGAAGTCCATATGAAAATGACGTAAGCGGCACTTATAATGGTGAACCAATAATTACAACAGCATTAGGAGTAATTATTTTGCCAATGCATGTGCAAATGATAGTGGTAAATATGATAATGATGATAAAGGAATAATGATAACGTTCTTTTTTATACCCATGCTCTCTTAAGCAGGCCAAGACTAATTAAACAGTTTCTGAATGCGAACTAATTAGCAGTAAAAACTGAAAATACGATATACTAAATGACACAGAAATCACTTAATAGATTCGAATTAGAGTGATATATCGACTCGTAATGAAGCGTTTTGGCGATTTTGCATAATCCTGTTTATTTCTTCCTTTTTTTCCCACCTCCTCTCTCCCTCGCGCCCAGACGTTTCCAGGTCGTGTTTCGGTTTGCTTTTCGTTTTTTCGCGACAGTCAAGTCTCTTAATTGGCTTGCTCTTTCCGTGGGACGACTGCTTCATGTGGTTCGCCATAGTTCTGCAAGCACAAGCAATTCCCGTAGATAACAGGATACGAGGCGATGGTGCGGAAGGCTCGGTCGTTGTCCGGGGTCGTTGGCGGTCGTTGCATCGGAGGTCCTCGTGGTGTGAGGGAGTTTACCCAACGTAACGAATGCTCTTCTGTCGATAGCTTGTTGGGGAGGGAGAGGGGAAGGAGGGTGGGGGAGAGGGAGGAGAGGGAAGAGAGAAAGAGGAAGAGGAGGAGGCCGGCCTATGCGAGTGGTATCACATTATCCTGTTTCGAAAATTCAGTCACACTCCCTTGTTGTGGGAAATCGCTAACAGTTCCATCCCCTGGCGTGAAGGAATTGGCCGTTCAGATGTCTTTTTGTGATCCCAGTGCGCATTCCGAGAGGGTGATGGTGAAATTGCTTGCTTTTCCCCACATGCCTGGATCGCTGCTCGTAGAATAATCGATCCATGAGTGAGTGTTGTGCCTGTTTTATATGATTTCCTGATGATCATTTTTTTTTTTTTCCCCCGTGACATGTCTGTGATATAGAAGTGGGTTCTAGTCTCTCGTCCGGTGTAGTTCATGGCTATTCAGCAGCGATCTTAACGGTCCTTTCCCTTCATTCCTAGGGCGTTCTTCTTTCACTCTCCTTATTACCCTCCCTTCGCCGCTGACTAATCCTCGGGGAAAAAAGGCCTTCGATTCTTTCCCTCCCCAATCCCTGCCTCCTCCTTATATCCTCGCCCTACGCCCTTTTGGGTCACCAACACTTTCCCCGCGTCACTGGCTTCCCCCCCTCGCCCCCCCCCCCCCACCCTTCCCGCTGAATGACAAGCCTTTTCATCCGTCTTCTCGTACACGCGCGGACTCAAACACGAACGCATAAACGCAAACGCAAACACAAACACAACATATGCACTCAAACTCACACTCACACTTACAACACTCACACTCACAGACACAGACACAGACACAGACACACACACACACACACATACACACACACACACACACACACACACACACACACACACACACACACACACACACACACACACACACACACACATTTATTAATATAAGCGCGCACACATTTACAAACGCAAACAAACACGCACGCCCACACAAAAAGCGCACACATAAAAGGTAATCCTCTCGCTGACGGCTTCTTCAAACAAAAAGTTTTCATTAGGGGCCCTCGAGGCTTTGTTGTAGGTGTTGAGCTTCCACTTGAGGGTCGTGTCGAGCAAACACTTGAGGCTCTCGAGAACTTTGAGCTTTTAGAGTGTTAAAAGGAGGAAGGGAGTGGCTTTATGTGAGATATTGAATGGAGTTAGATTAGACTGATTGTGCGAATTGGAGCGTTATTGTGATGAATTGTTGGGGGGATTTTATAGGGTGAAGAATAACAGAAAATATAGGTATTTTGATTATTGATCATCTTTAAGGGCTAGCTAAGGCCCCCTCGCCTCTCCCCTTCCTGTCAATGGCTTCTCCGCGTATGAATTTTGGATCGAGCAATCATTACGGCTTTATTTCCCTTTCGGCTCACTCCTGACAAGAATCAATTGCCGACTAATGACTCCCTCCGCCTTTTGTCACGTGGACATTTTGCCCTTACTTCGGCAGGCAATAAACCAGGATGACCTCTCTCCTCAGCGCGTGCCCTGCCCTTTCTCGTGCCCCTTTTCCTCTTCGATCTTGCTCTTCCGCTTCCTGCTCCGTGTCCTTCCGCAAACACCCATTCTCGTTGGACGTGAGGGTGTGTCCCTCTCGCCACGTGCTGGGGGCTCGCCAGCCATAGAGATGTTGATCTCCTACTTCAAGAAACGAATGGAAAAATATCATGTTCGAAAGGGCGACGCGGAGTAAGAGGCGAAAGAGCTATGAACATCGAAATGACATACACTTTATTTATTTATTCCGCGTGCTTTCCGGTCCCTGTTACTTCTTCGGTATTTGTTAGAAGTGACAAAGCAAGAAATATGGTCCATCTTCCGGCGACCAGGTCCTGAGTCGGCTGCCCCGTGAAAGCGATCCTCGAGTTGATTATCCACGATGATTGTGCCGGTGACCGTGCGGGCGGCGGAGCCCCTAATGGATTTTCCTCTCCGAGGTTCTGTGTGAAATTATAGCCATTTCTATTTTCTCGCTAATTGCTAAATTGTCTTCCTTTCTCGATATTCATCTTCTGTTTCGCAATCTGTCATCAGAATCGTAGAAATCGTGTTTATTCTCTTGAACTTTGCGCATGTTAATGGGGAAGGAGGGCTGCAAAGACGCCTCCGCTCCGGCTCGAGCTCTGCCGAGGTGGGTTTGTCAAGAAGCATGAGGAGGATCCCAGTCAACACGGGGCAGGGCGGAGGGGGAAGGGGCCGGGAGGGTGGGGTTAAA
Organism: Penaeus chinensis; assembly: GCF_019202785.1. Classification (NCBI taxonomy): domain Eukaryota; kingdom Metazoa; phylum Arthropoda; class Malacostraca; order Decapoda; family Penaeidae; genus Penaeus; species Penaeus chinensis. The sequence goes on along the minus strand of NC_061823.1, from coordinate 3,306,680 downwards.
ATAGAGAAATCCATTATGGGCGCTCCTAATCTGCAGGGCCTCGAGACAACATTCCTTACTCCTGAGGTGTTCTCAAAGGGACCACCGAAGGCTCAATGCCCCTCGAATTCCCCAAATACCCCATCAGAATATTCATGTCAGGGCATTGTGGGCACGGGCTGGCCATTGTCAGGGTCTGTTAGCAGCCCACGAGGGAGGTGGGCAGGGGTCGGGCACCGGAGGGAGGGAGCGGGAGGGAGGGGACCTTGTTAGCTTTGTGCGGCGCCCCGGGGATCCTCGGCCGCGACCAGCTACCCTCTGAAGGGGTTGGCTTTGTCCCTCGCCGCCGCGCCGTCAGAGGAGGCAACATAGCGGCGGCGGAGCGGCCGCCTGTGTGCGCGTGTTTGAATGTGGGCGAGAGAAGAAAGGCGAGAGTGATATTACAACTTCCGTTCGCTTGAATCGGAATCATTTTTAAGGGAGTTCTTGTGAGCTGGAGGCTGGATGAATCGGTGGCCAGATGTTTGCGGATGGCAGAGCATTTGTGGCCGATATCAAAGGTCCCGGGAAACCAAAAGTTATTGTAAATATATGAAAAACGTACAAGTGACCCAAAGGGCTTGTTTTCTGTGATTTTTCGGATATATTACATTATGATACAAATATCAATGGCTGTACAGAAAAAAAAGAACCCTCAGGACCCTCAGTACACAAAGTGGAAATACACAAACATGATATGTTATCTTTAAGAGGCATTCGGAGACACGAGGATGGGAAGTCACAGAGCACTTGCGGTCACACTCAAGGGGAATATGAGCTCTCCTGCGAACACTCGATGGAAGTAAGGTCGCGTAACCTTTGTTCATGAAATGGGCACGCGAGGCGCTCTCGGGGGCACTTTGTACAATACCAAGGGCTCTCTTGAGTGGGCTGAGGGCACGTGAGCGCCGATAAGCGTTCCCTCCCCAGGCAGCGGGGGTGAACAGTAGTAAACGTTACCTCGTGCGGGACCAGCAGGGACCCTGTCGGCAGCTGTGGGGAGTCCGGTCGGGCGCGGGCCCCTCGCTGCGCGCTGCCCGTCCGCGCCGCCCTCCTGCAGGATGCACGGACAAGGACGGGGCTCAGTGAAAGACAGGAATGCATAGAAAAGGGTGATTGAGGGGAAGGAAGGAGCGAGCGGAAGAGAGATACAGCATCGCAGCTGAAGATTGAATATTAAGATGAAAAGATAGGCATCGGCGAGATTGAGTGCACCAGAACACAAAAACGCAGCCGAGCGCCCCCTACGCCGCAGCGCCTCTCGCTGGCTAATGAGGATGATGGATCGTTTAGATAAAATCGTTAATTTTCCTGAGGTATAAAAAGGTGTCGTGAATACTGATTTTAACGTAGCTAAGTATGAAAAAAAATAAGTGATCCCATTAAATGCTTGCATATATTGGAGTATTCATGTTGATGAGTCAGGATCAGGACACGTGTGTATGAGCTTATACCCCCCCACACACACATACATATTTATAGACCTATATACATTATTACATACTCACGTAACACACACACGAATATGTGCCTATATACATATATATATATATATATATATATATATATATATGTATATATATGTACATATATATATATATATAAATATATATATATATATGTATATATATATATATATATATATATATATATATATATATATATATATATGTGTGTGTGTGTGTGTGTGTGTATGTGTGTGTGTGTATATATGTACACACACACACACACACACACACACACACACACACACACACACACACACACACACACATATATATATATATATATGTATATATATGTACATATATATATATATATATATATTAGATATATATGTATATTTATGTGTGTAAATATATATGTACACACACAAACACACACACACACACACACATATATATATATATATACACACACACACACACACACACACACACACACACACACACACACACACACACACACACACACACACACACACACACACACACACACACATATATATATACATATATATTTATTTATTTATATATACATGTATATATATTTTCTTATATATACATACATACATACATATCTATATATCTCTCTATATATGTGTGTGTGTATATATATATATATATATATTCGTATATATAAATATACATATATATATATATATATATATATATATATATATATATATATATATGTTCGTATATATAAATATACATATATATAAATATATATATATATATATATATATATATATATATATATACACACACACACACATTTAAATACATATTATATATATATATATATATATATATATATATATATATATATATATATATACACACATACACACACACCATATGTGTGTATACATATTTATGTATGAGTGTGTATGTATGTATGTATGTATATAGATAGATTAACGGATACAGAAATGGAAGCCGACTTTTGCGTCCGTCATCCGAGCCGGCCTCCTTCACCTCAGGCGAAGTGATTTCTGATTCCCAATCAATACCAAACTTGACCCGACGTGCGGCGCTTACCATAAATACATCAGAAAGGGTCACTGGGATGAGGAGACGGGGGGGGGAGATGGGAACAGGGGGGGAGGGGGAGGGAGCATGGAGAGGGAGGGAATGGATTAGGAAGGGTGCGCATGGGGGGGGGGGGGTATATCGTCACGCTCTGCCACAACAAAGTGAGTGACACCAATAAAATTTTCCGCCATGTTACCAGCCGACGAGCCGGCAGCTGACCAGGCACCAGGTCCTCTCCGGAGGGCGCTGGAGGCTGGCGCTGATGGTTCGTGGCGAGGATTAGTTGCAGGACGGCTTGAGGAGGACGTGGTTTGTTTTCGTTGGATGTTTGTGTAAATTATGGAGGGTTGGCTGGTGGAAGTATGTGCTTTTTTTTTTTGCTTTTTTTTTTTTTTTTGTGTGTGTGTGTGTGTATGTGTGTGTATGTGTGTATGTGTGTGTATGTGTGTGTGTGTGTATGTGTATGTGTATGTGTGTGTGTGTGTGTATGTGTATGTGTGTGTGTGTGTGTGTGTGTGTGTGTGTGTGTGTGTGTGTGTGTGTGTGTGTGTGTGTGTGTGTGTGTGTGTGTGTGTGTGTCTGTACGTATTACTTACAATGAATCACTTGGAATCTGTTTTAACGGCCGCAAGAGCTGGAACGAATTTTCTTTGAAAGAGATGGCAAGACGAGGGGATCCTTTGATAAATTTTCGTTCACAATTTTTTTATTACCTTAATTCTCGTCCTGCATAGGATGCTTTAATGGACTGATAAATCATCACTCAACCTGATTGATTATATTTTACTGGACATATTTACAGTATACATTGGTCGAATAATATATTCGTAAAATTAACATGTAATATTTTCTTTCTCTCCCACTTTCTCGACCTCAACAACTTTCACTAATCCATTTTTCTTCGATTTTGCTATTCACTTCTTTCTTATCTTCTTTCTCTACACCACTTTAAAGCCTTCATGATATTCCCAGACGTAGTTCTCCTGGAATCTTTTATTCCCCTTCCTCCCTCCCCTTCTTCCCCTTCTATATTTCATCTGTTCCTGCCCGTAACGCCATGAAATTTTATTGACCTTCTGCTTCCATAAATCTTACTTGTGTGTTACGCTTCCTCTCTCTCGCTCTCTCTCTCTCTCTCTCTCTCTCTCTCTCTCTCTCTCTCTCTCTCTCTCTCTCTCTCTCTCTCTCTCTCTCTCTCTCTCTCTTTCTCTCTTTCTCTCTCTGTCTCTCTCTCTTTCTCTATCTTTCTCTCTCTCTCTCTCTCTCTCTATCTCTCTCTCTCTCTCTCTCTCTCTCTCTCTCTCTCTCTCTCTCTCTCTCTCTCTCTCTCTCTCTCTCTCTCTCTCTCTTTCTCTCTTTCTCTCTCTGTCTCTCTCTCTTTCTCTATCTTTCTCTCTCTCTCTCTCTCTCTCTCTCTCTCTCTCTCTCTCTCTCTCTCTCTCTCTCTCTCTCTCTCTCTCTCTCTCTCTCTTCTTTCTCTCTTTCTCTCTCTGTCTCTCTCTCTTTCTCTATCTTTCTCTCTCTCTCTCTCTCTCTCTCTCTCTCTCTCTCTCTCTCTCTCTCTCTCTCTCTCTCTCTCTCTCTCTTTCTCTCTTTCTCTCTCTGTCTCTCTCTCTTTATCTTTCTCTCTCTCTCTCTCTCTCTCTCTCTCTCTCTCTCTCTCTCTCTCTCTCTCTCTCTCTCTCTCTCTCTCTCTCTTTCTCTCTTTCTCTCTCTGTCTCTCTCTCTTTCTCTATCTTTCTCTCTCTCTCTCTCTCTCTCTCTCTCTCTCTCTCTCTCTCTCTCTCTCTCTCTCTCTCTCTCTCTCCCTCCCTCCTTCCCTCTCTCTATATATACGATACATATATACATATTTGTTCATACATATCACTATCTATCTATCTAACTTTCTCTCTGCCTTCCTCCTTTTCTGACTTGCTTCTCTCTTCCCATCCTTAACTTCCCAGCCGCGTACGCCCCCCCCCCCCTCCCCCCGGATCCTGCCACTCCCAGCTGCCCTTTGTGACGTCTGCGGTGTGAAATAAGGGAATAAAGGAGAATAATATGGGATAATGCCAATGCCACCGACCGCCCTGGGCCGCACTTCTGGCCACGGAGGGGAAACTTGGCCATCTCTCCCCCCTCCCCCCACTTTTTTCCCTCCCCTACTCCCTACTCCCCTCCTATTCCTCTCTTCCTCTCCCTCTCCCTTTCCCTCCCGTTACCCCTGCCCCCTCTTATTCCACCCCTACTCCTCCTCCCTTCCTCTCCCCCTCCCCTAATCCTCCTCCCTTCCCCTCCCCTCATCTACCCCCTCCCCTACCCCCTTCCCCCCCGTTCGCTGGAGTGGCCGTGTCCTCCGAACCTCACGAGCCGAGCAGATAAATTAGCAACGGTTGCATTTTTATTGAGTTTGCATCGGATGACTTCTGAATGGAAAGATCGCCACCGTGAGCATCAGCAATGCATACATATATATATGTATGTATGTATATATATATTGTTTGTTTTGTTTGCTTAGCGTTTTCCCGTTTGTTTCCGCGAACGGTTCCTGTCGTTTGAAATTCCGAGCCATGGGTCATGAGCGCAATCCCGATCGCCACCAGACACCCGCTTAGGCGAGCAAGGGCGATGAATAGGCCCAGGGCCCCGCAGGCCGTATCTCCGCCGCAACTAAACTGCTTAATGGCTAGTTAGCGGTAAGGGATAACGAGATGATGTGATAAGGGCCTACTGATGATGTTCCTCCCCGGCCCCTCCACCCGCCCTCTCCCCGTCCCTCCTCCCCCTTTCTGTTTGAAAATCTGTCATCAATGGGCATCGCATAAAGGTCCGCGTCTGGTTCAGATTACGACTAATGATTGATGTCATTTGGGACGGCCTGGAGTCGTCGCTTCTCCTGCTGAGCCGTTTCGGGACTCGGCTGCGCTGGCAATGTTTCCGATAACAGTTTGTGTTTTTGTTAAGAATTGGGGGGGGGGGGGGCTACTCTAAAAGTTGTAATTTTCTCTTGTTCGCGCTCTTTGGACTTTTTTCTATCTATCCATTTTGTGATTTTCTCTTGCAAATGATGTATATGACAACGGCAATGGCTTGATTTGTTGCATTGCTATGCATTGCCGCGCCTCATCAGGGAGGGGAGCTGTAAGCAGACTTTCACGGCTCCCGATTTTTATTTCCGTGCGTCGATCCTGCGGTAAGATTTATCACGATGACTTCCTTCGACAATCTCGTGTAAGCTTCCTCCGGAGCGATCGCCTCCGGCCGGCGGCACAAAGAAGACCCGTAGCCAGGGGAAGGAAAGAGAAACCGTCGTTGTGTCGCGGCAACACAGATGCATGCGCTGACAAAGGCGAACAGGAGCCTAATCCGCCGCCGCTTTCGGCTGCGACCATTCACGGCCGAAAGACAACTCCATTGTGGCCTCGACAATGGCAACACTTCTTCAAAAGCACCGAAAGGCCGACATGCTGGATTTCTGGCGCGTTTTCCCGCTCTTTCTGCGAGGGTCAGTCTCTTTATTTCGAAAGTATGCATTTACAGAAGAATGTTAATGTGGGTTAAGATCTTTCTTTCCTAGACTAATAGTGTGATATATGTTGTACATGGTTCCGCGGTCGTCCCCATTATGTAGGAATTGGAGAATTTACTTCACCAACAAATTGCTCCGTTATCCCGAACAACAAGGACTTCCGCAGTCCGAAAAGCACAGGGAACAAGGCGCTTACATGGAAACAATCGACGATCGCCATGGACATACCTAAACAAATAGATGTCAGGACATTTACCAGACGTCTATTGTTGCCTCCCCGCTTTCTCTCACCTTCTGAAAGGGGAAAAGATCTAAATAAACAGACCATTAAGCACTGTCTTTTGCCGTCAGCGGAAAGAGGTGTTTCAGGTTAGACGCCTCACTCGCCTAGAATAAACCCCAAACCTTTATGAGCCGTCCGATCCAACACCTTCTTTTGTCAGCGCGAACCCTGGTTATGGCATCCGATACCTTTCCAGTGAACGAGCCGGGAGAGGTGTCTAAACACACCGCACCTGCGTCAGCGTCGTCGGCGGGAAGCGAACCTGGCGACGCGACAAGTAATTGAGCCTTCTGCCTTCGCTCGGTAATCTTGGCGAGCGAGATTGGCAGGTTTATTTGTCCCAGCTGTTTTTTTGCTCAGCTTTTTGTGTTTGTTTTTAATTCGGGTGATCATTTGAAGCGCAGATCTGATTGGGTTCATAATTATCTTTTGCCAGGGCTTGTTGATTTGAGGAACAGTCAAGATAAGAAATGGAATGACCAAACTTTATTATTGTAATTATTATTATTTAAGTGTTTTGTCTTGAGGCTTATATCATTATTGTTATCATCATCTTTTTCATGATCACTCTCATCATGAATTGTGTAAGCTGATGATGATAATAATGATAATAATAATAATAATGATAAAATAATAATTATAACAATAATAATAATAATAATAATAATAATAATAATAATAATAATAATGATAATGGTGATGATAATAATAATAATGATAATATTAATAATAATAAAATAAAAATAATAATAATAATAATAATGATAACAATAATAATGATAATAATAATAATGATAATAATAATAATGATAATAATGAGGATACTGATAATAATAATAATAATAATAATAATAATAATAATAATGATAATAATGATAATGATAATGTAGTTATGATTATAATATTCACTATAATCATAATCATCGTGCTACTATAATCATTATGATTATTACTATTATTGTTATTGCTGTTTTAGTGTCTTTACTGTTGCTGTTGTTTTTATTGTTATTGTATTACTGCTACT
>NC_061823.1:3274307-3289307 GCF_019202785.1 Penaeus chinensis | reverse complement strand
GATCACCAAAGGATTATTGGCTTATCCCATTGTTCCGTAATTGGTGTTTAACGTGCTTTTATGTGACGAACGTCCCAAGGTCAGCGCGAAGTCATTAGTGCTTGAGTGACCTCTCGTGCCGCTGTGGTCACTCTGACCCTGGCCATCCGCCACCTCAGGTCATCTTAGGTCACTCAATTCTCAGTGGGGGGGAGTGTGTTGATGGGTTTTGGGGGTGGGTGGGAGGCCGAGTGGGAGGAAGGGGAGGGGAAAGAGAAAAGGTCAAAGCATCGACAAGATTTTTGTTTGAGTTAGGGACAAAAGAGGAAAAGCGGCTTCATTGTCTTCTATTGTTCCGCGATGAAGGAAAAAAGGAAGGTTGTTTGTTCTTGAAGAATGTATACAATAAAGCATATACACACAAACACATGTACTGTACACACACACACATGCTTTGTGAGGCGCGGCAAATGACTTTGAGATGTCCTAGACGTTGTATTTTAAGATTTCCGCGAACAAGAAAATGCTTATATGTAGATGACATCAGATGAAACCATTGTTTTCGACAGAATGTAGCTCGTGCTGTGGGGGAAATGCGCAAACCCTGTCATGTCATCAACTACATGTAGATTAGTATCTGATGGCATCTAAATCGCTCTCATACGTTCGCATCAAATAATAGTAGTCCACACTTTGATATCAATTCATCCTCACTTTCTAATACTGACGTTATCGCGAGAACTTTGTTTTAAATGAAACCACCCGTTGGTCGGTTGATCTTTCCGTATTCTCCCGTCCTTCAGTCAGCGCATATCGGAATACATCTCGGTCCCTCATCCGCGCCGGGAGAGGAAAACGAAGAAATAAGACTTTGTTAAAAGGTAATGAGCCAAATAAGGCTGCGAGAAAGAACGCTACTCACCTCCCAAAACGAGACCTTCATATGTAACACGCAAAAACGACTAATTACACGAGAAATGAATAATGCATGCCACACCTTCTCCCCCTCCCCCCACCCTACTTACACCATCATCTGACCACATGAGACAACTAGGTGCTGACAGCAGGACCATTTTTCATTAAAAGGATATTCTATATTTTAGTGGCCTTGGTCAGAGAAATAATGAAAATCGGCGTTTCGCTTAAAAATATTTCCTATCGACATTTTGCTGCCAGGTAAAAAGAGAATATATACATATATATATATATATATTCATATATATATATATATTTTTATATATATATATATATATATATATATATATATATATATATATATACACACTTTTCTTACCTACAGCAAAACGCGTTTTGGTGTGTGTGTATGTATCTATAAATGTACATTATAATATAAACGGTCTATTTGAATTTGCATATAGATAAGGTTATGATATGAGCGTATTGGGAACTTTTTTGTGCTAATTAAATCTAAACTGATAATCAGTCTTGCTACTTGGATTTGCATATCCACAGTGTAATCACTTGTGAAGGAAATGTGGTATGCATAGACAGTCAACCAAAATAGAGGGAGAGGGAGAGGAGAAAAAGAGGAAGAGAGAGAGAGAGAGAGAGAGAGAGAGAGAGAGAGAGAGAGAGAGAGAGAGAGAGAGAGAGAGAGAGAGAGAGAGAGAGAGAGAGAGAGGGAGAGAGGGAGAGGGAAAGGAGAAAAAGAGGAAGAGAGAGAGAGAGAGAGAGAGAGAGAGAGAGAGAGAGAGAGAGAGAGAGAGAGAGAGAGAGAGAGAGAGAGAGAGAGAGAGAGAGAGAGAGAGAGAGAGAGGGGGGGGGGGGGGGAGAGAGGGGGAGGGAAGGGAGAGAGGGAGGGGGAGAGGGTTAGGGAAAGGGAAAGGGAAAAGGAAAAGGAAAGGGAGAGGGAGAGGGAGAGGGAGAGGGAGAGGGAGAGGGAGAAGGAGAAGGAGAAGGAGAAGGAGAAGGAGAAGGAGAAGGAGAGAGAGAGAGAGAGAGAGAGAGAGAGAGAGAGAGAGAGAGAGAGAGAGAGAGAGAGAGAGAGAGAGAGAGAGAAAGATAAGAAGCGTTGCAAACATAATGGTCCAAAAAGGACGTAGACGTAGAATGAAAGTATATCCTATCATAAATGAATAGAAATGCAGGACCAAGGCCTAGTTCTTGAAGAATTGAATAAAAATCAAGAGATGACATATTTTCGCCCTGTAGAGATATTGATTACTGATAATATCTATCGACCTTATTATATCAACCAGTGCATATATAAGAAGTGGATACGAGGCTAGGGGGGGGGTACCACTTCGCCCCCCCCCCCCTACAACCGGAGTGAAGGCCAGAAGGCGCTCTGGTGGCTGGCGAAGAGAGGCCCTGCGCTAAATGGCGTTTATTAATTTTTTTTTATAGTTTGTTGTGGGTTAGTACATTTTTAGAGAGTGAGGGGAGAGGGAGGGAGGAAGGAAGAGGGTGAGAGATGGCGAGAGAGGGGTAGGAATAGGAAGAAGAAGAGGAAGATGGAAAGGAAAGATAGAGGGAGAGGATAAGGGGGGAGGAAGAGTGAGAGGGAGAGACAGAGACAGAGACAGAGGCAGAGGGAAAGCGAGAGGGAGAAGGGGAAGGGGAAGGAGAAGGAGAAGGAGAAGGAGAAGGAGAAGGAGAAGGAGAAGCAGACAGAGAGAGAGAGAGAGAGGGAGAGAGAGAGAAAGAGAGAGAGAGAGAGAGAGAGAGAGAGAGAGAGAGAGAGAGAGAGAGAGAGAGAGAGAGAGAGAGAGAGAGAGAGAGAGAGAGAGAGAGAGGGAGAGAGAGGGAGAGAGAGAGAGAGAGGGAGAGAGAGAGAGAGAGAGAGAGAGAGAGAGAGAGAGAGAGAGAGAGAGAGAGAGAGAGAGAGAGAGAGAGAGAGAGGGAGAGAGAGAGAGAGAGAGAGAGAGAGAGAGAGAGAGAGAGAGAGAGAGAGAGAGAGAGAGAGAGAGAGAGAATACAGTGAAATGCGACCTTCCATCCATGGGAGCCATAGTGTATATATATTTTTTATAAGAAGCAGTCCATCTCCATCAAATTCAATCAGCAACAGCAAATTACACGTTGCTGTTAACGTACCTTGACATCAGTAGTTGTTCATTGTCTGAAAATTCCTTGACTGATTCCACCCCCTCCTCTCCTCCTCTTCTCTTCCCATCCATCTACCCTTCTCCTACTCCATCCTTACCCCTTCTCCCCCCTCTTTCGCTCTATCTTTTCCTCACCCCTCCATGTCTCTCCCTCTTTACCTTTCCCCTTCCCTCCCACTTTCCCTTCACCTTCCTTCGCCTCCCCTCCTTTCCTCCTCCCTCCCCACCTTTCCCCAACCTCGTCCTCGCCTCCCCACTTCCACCTGAAAGAAAAAAGATGATTTAGAGTTCTGTGTGAAATACGCGCTCGGGACGAAAAGAATGTCAAGTGGTATGATTTCTTGCAAGGAACAGTCTTGTCAGAGAGAGTTATAGCGGGCGACCCGGCACACGCAGCCGGCGTGGGGGCGGTATTGACTGCGGTTTGCTCCGCGTGCTGTCTTGAGTGTATTGGCATGGAATGGAGAGAGAGAGAGAGAGAGAGAGAGAGAGAGAGAGAGAGAGAGAGAGAGAGAGAGAGAGAGAGAGAGAGAGAGAGAGAGAGAGAGAGAGAGAGATCAAAACGAATGATTTTCGTAACTAAATGTATTTTTCCTAGCAACTACAAAGAGTCCACTACAGAGGTCGCCACGAGTGGAAAATGTCACGAGTAATCCTAGCGTGTGGTTCCCTCCAGTCCTCATGTATTTCAAACCTCCACATCTCTGGCCAGCATAGATATCCACTGGGTCTCTTGTGGCGGCGCTGTGTAGGAAAGACACGGCCAAAAAGGTATATGGACAGGAGGGAAGGAAGGGATAGAGACAGATTGGCTGACGAGGAAGGGGAATAGACGGCTGGGGGGGAGGGGAAGAAGGAGGAGGGGGTGGAAGCGCAGGTAAAGTTCCCTCTGCGCTTCAGCCCCGGCGAGGAGATGGATCACGGCCCGCTCCATCACCATTTGCATACTCAACTCTGCCCCAGCTGCTGTTGCCCGGTAAACGCCACCAGACAGGGCTACTGGTTGTAGTAATTCACACGAGTTAAGCGGCCGCCATTTTTCTGGTCATTATGCTTTTGAGAACGACTCCCGAGGGTGGAGCCGAACAGCCGCCCTTTGCCGTAAAACCTACCAACGCGAAATTAAGTCACAGACATAAAGCGGAGCAGCGGCCGGGCAAGGCGAGGGCAGGGCGGCCGGGAGGGGGAGGGGGGGGGGTGGGAGGGAAGGTCCGGGGTCAAGCTCGAAGAGGAACGAAACAAAGAGGAGAAATACAGGAATGTTCGCTACAGAGAACGTGTGATGGAAAACACTTGTCTGCGTATATATGGTAAACAGGAACTTATAATGTAGTTCATAAAGTTCAACTGCTTAACTCCTTAAAAATGCCAGGAATTCCCAGCTCGACTCCAGAGGCACTTGCATATCAGCATCTTTAAAATCTCATAACAAATTAAAAATGATGCTCCTAAGCCTGGCATTCATTATTACAGTTATATCAACAGAGAGAGAGCAATTATGTTGATTGTGACAAGGTTGTGATTATGAAAAAAGATGTTGCAATCAACAGATCAGATTTATTACACTACTAATAAATTGCTTTGATGATCGTTTTGAAACATAACGACAATGTAGATTGTGAATATGAATGAAATTGTTATTTTGATAATTGGAATAACAAAGACAATATTAACATCACAAATAATATTGCTAATAAAAATGGTATAGATCAAATTAATAGGAGAAACAGAAAGTAGGTGATAATAGCACCTCCAATAGTGATAATGAATACCATTAATAATTTTCAAATTATAATCATAATAATAATTATAGTAACCGAATTGATAAGCACAATAAGGGTAATAATAATAATAATAGTAATAATAATGATAATATCAATAATGATAATATAAATAATAATAATATAAATAATAATAATGTTAACAATAGTTATAATGATAATGATAATATTGATAACAATGGTAATAATAATGATACCGTTAATGAGAATAATGATGATATTAGTAACAATGATAATAGTAATAATGATAATAATAAAAAACAAAATGATAATGATAATAATAACAGTAATAATGATACTAATGACAATAATAATGATATATAGGATAACATTGACATGATACTTAAATGATAAAAATCACAATAGAAGTTATACAAAAATAGAAGTAATCAATATGCCCGCTGGGGAAGCCCTTGGGCTGCTGTCAAGAATGTTCATGTTATCATTGTTTGACTTTTTCACTGTCACCATATTTTTCTTCATCTCATATTAATATTATGGATATTATTATACTGCTCCTATTGATTATAATAGTGTGATTATCATAATTAGTCCACATTTAAGGTAATAAGAGTCATACAATTCTCTCCAATTATGAATTTTATCTTCTTTTCGCTCAATATATACATTTCGACCCTTTAAATGTCCAAATAACCTTTCACGCTGTAATATGTGCAGTTGAGGGCCGGTAAGAGGCTGCAGGACATGGGCAGAGTGCAGCTGAAAGGCAGCTGGACGAATCATTTGTCACAATTACCTGGGGCGAACATGCGGCGTGTTATGTATATGCATTTTTTTCGCGTCCTCGTCCTCATTTTCATAGAAAAAATATTATATATAAATATATCTATACCTGTCTATATGTCTATCTATATGTGTGTGTGTTTATGTGTGCGTATCTCTCTCTCTCTCTCTCTCTCTCTCTCTCTCTCTCTCTCTCTCTCTCTCTCTCTCTCTCTCTCTCTCTCTTTCTCTCTCTTTCTCTCTCTCTTTATCTCTCTTTCTCTCTCTCTCTCTACATATATATATATATATATATATATATATATATATATATATATATATATATCTATATCTGTGTGTGTGTATATATATGCACACACACACACACACACACACACACACACACACACACACACACACACACACACACACACACATATATATATGTGTGTGTGTATGAGTGTGTGTGTGTCATTGTAAATATATATGTATTTATGTATTATATATACACACATTTAAATATAATTACACACACACACACACGCACACACACACACACAAACATACACACACACACACACACACACACACACACACACACACACACATATGTATATGTCTATATAGATATACATATATATGTATATATTCATATATATATATATATATATATATATATATATTCATATATGCACACACACACACACACACACACACACACACACACACACACACACACACACACACACACACACACACACACACACATGTATGTGCATCTATGTATTCACATATATTATTCATGTATATCTGTATATACATATATATATATATATATATATATGTATATATATGTGTGTGTGTGTGTGTGTGTGAGTGCATGTCTGTATGTAAATGTAATAGGTGTCATGGCGAACGGCGCCGAGGTCAGGCAGAACGAAGCACTGCATGTCGCGGGTGCCTCGACCCCGTTACAGCAACGGATAATTAGACTGAAATAAAAGCCATTTGCAGACGCCGCCCGGGTGATTAAGTTGGCCCGGGCTCGCAGGGCGGCGTCGGCCTTCCCGCTCGCCTCTCCCTCCAAAGGGCAAGAAAAAACGCAGGACGTATATTCAGTGAACAATCATTCGCATTCTGCAGAGCTGCAATCATCACCGCGACAGACATTACGAATGCGGCGTTCATGAGACAGAGCCAGTGGCGGGCAGAGAGGGAGATAAAAATGTACTTTGCAGTATGAATACTTATTTACATATTTCCCCTCCCCTTCCCTTTGGATCGCGGTTTTAAAAGGCGGGGGAGGTTGACGAGGTGTATTCATCACTCACAAAACTCTGGGTTCTTTCAAGGGAGGAGGGAATTAAAGCCATTAGGCCGGCCACATTAATGAGGAAATTTGCCTCACTTCAAAAGAACCTAGTTTTCCCGCTGCGAATTGCTGAGGCTTATAGGGTAGCCGAGGCCAAGGGGAGGGACGGCTTTTCACTTCTTTATTTCCTCGAACATTTACGTATTTATTAACACTATTCAGAAAGAAAGTATAAGTAGCAGAGGTTAAGGTCCAACATTATGGATGCAGTTGATGTTTACATAGGTGGTAGAGATGTGAGTGACATATTTGCTAATTAAAGCCACCAGAGGCAAATAACTAAAAGTCACATATGGACCTTCCTCAAACACGTGAATCATCACTGGAATCTTCAGTGATTTTCATAGTGGCAAGGCTAGGCTTGCATGACCTGACGACAGGCAACTCTTTCTTGGCCGTTGGTTGTGCCAACGGACACACTCCTGCACAAGCACATTTGTGTGTGGATCACGGAATTCAACCCTCCCCCTCCCCTTGATATATATGGCATTGTGCGTTACCGACGTAACTAAGTATTCTCGACCGACCCGCCTGTGTGGTCCCCTGTCCTTTCTCGTAACCTCAACAATGGCCACATGCTTTGCTAATGAACTCTTTCTTCAGACAATTCCGCGGCGGAGGGATGGGGATGGAGGGTGGAGGGGTGGGGGAGGGGGGCGATAGGGGTACAGGGTTGAGGACCTGCTCGTTGCAAGGGCGGATCGTCAATTATGAATCTCAGGTGTTGTCAGCTTGAGGACAGGTTGTTCAGGTAAGGCCGCCATGATTGCTGACAGTCGCTTCCGCCCCTGTCCTCTCGCACCCTACCTGGGACCTGGATATATGGAGGGAAGGTGGCGAAAGTAGGGAGGGAAGAGAGAGAGAGAGAGAGAGAGAGAGAGAGAGAGAGAGAGAGAGAGAGAGAGAGAGAGAGAGAGAGAGAGAGAGAGAGAGAGAGAGAGAGAGAGAGAGAGAGAGTCAGAAACACAGACATAGACAGAGGGGAAGCAAGAAAGTGTTACGCAGTACACGGAATAGAAAATAAGAGACCATACTTTTTAATCACAGACTGTTCTTAGGTGCTGACGAAGCCAAATCTACCGAAGAAGGAAGAACATTTACAAATATATAGTTAATGACAAGTACCTGAGGGCGCAGGACATAGGCCTATCACCAGTATGTAGATGGCAATATTTATGACTGTCACCACCTTTTCCCATTCGGTTGTCATTATACTCACATTAATAATGGAAAGATAGGCCTAGGTAAATCGAAACAAAGAATCATTAACCTTTTGTGATATTTGTTCACGAAGAGAATTATTTGCTCTTAGCATGCTCAGAAGAACTAATGGGCCCTTGGCTACCTATCTGAACAACCTAATATTTCGAAATTGCTAAAAAAGGAGAAAAAATATTGCACGCTCTTTCGCCATCCATCACCTGAGCGAGGCGCCGTATTTGATTTATCGAATGTTGAGTCTACACACAAATTATTTTCCGTTATTTTTGCTAGACTGATAATAATGATTTAAAAAAATCTTTGCAAGAGGTCTGTCGTATTTCAGCATGAAGGTAGCGTTGCCTGCAGCCTAGAAATTCAACATAATTAATCATGACACCTACGGCTTAAAACGTTTGATGTCCAGCGGGATTAGCTAAAGTGTAGCAAAAATTGGATGTGGTGGCAAGAGCGCGTGTGAGTTGCCGACTAGCGCCGCTAAAAGAATACACACTCGAGTAGCTATGGATAAAGTGGGGATTGCCAGTTGGAGGAAATGTTGTAACATATGCGTGCGGTTTTATTTCAGCACTGCGTTTCCCCCAACGCCGCGTTACGTAGGCGCTGAAAAGCGTTGACGCCGAGCTGGCTGACGTTGATGCGCACTGGAGGCTTCCCTTTTCACCGTCCCGTGAACGCTCTCCAGCGCCACCCGCGGCGTTCGACTAATTTGCGGTCCCAACTTTGAATGCTTACCGCGTCCCTCATTAAGTCATATTGTTAATAAAGTTGATTAATTTACTAATTAAATGTGTGTCGTACGCCGCCCTTACACAAGTCGCCACTGCTCACACATGGATGAGCGCAGCTTCAATCGGATGCCAAATTTATCGACACAGGCTGAGCAGAATGTTTCAATAAAGCTTTAATCAACTTGATTTTCGCCCTGTCACCTGAGAGGATGAAAGTCTGGTCCAGGGAGTTCGTCGGGAGCCGTTGGGAGGGGAAGGGAGGGCGATTAGAGGGAGAGGGGGGGAGGGGGCATGGGAAGAAGGGGGAGGAAAGGGGGCCTGGAGGAGCAGGGTTTTTGTGAAGGACTGAAGCTGCATGTCGGGCCATCCGGAGATAGAAGGATACCGCGCCGGGGATCCTGCCTCCTTGTGTTTTCTCCCTTGCTTCACGTCGCAGCCGTACATCATGTTTGGTTTATATTCGATAAATTGGCGACTTTGTAGTTGTCTTGTTCTGAGTCCGCGTTTCATTACAAAACCTTTCTTTATTTTTGTATTTGCCTTGAGAACCCCTGAACCAAACAATATCGTTTCATGGGCAGTCCTATATCATCAAAATACTGATTTTTACGTAAGTTATGGCGGTGAAAATGATCACAAAGATTACCAAAATTTATGTTAAGATGGAAATGCAGGTTTTCTTCATTGGCAAAGTACAAAAAACAATCGATTCCTTTGAAGAAAAGACGCAAGACGAGAAGTCCTTGAGATGAATTGCTGTGACGGCGTGACTCGGGTTAAATATGTTGACATTACGACACTCGTTTTAAATATTTGCCCGGGAGCCTGAAGTAATTTGACCAAGCTGGTTTGGAAATTAATGTCGCAGTTTTTAACTAGGAAGAGATACACGTGCAGCGCGACAGCTAACATTGTTGACAGCGTAAAAAAATAAACTTGGAAGCAGTTTTAGGCTCTAGGTATCGTTGAAGCGTTGATATAAAATCTACTTATATTTCTTTTCCTTGCAATGTCACAATTGTAAAATGATATCAGATACATCGACTGGTTATCTCGCGAGTTGTAAATTGCAGCCCTCCTCACATACTACCATCATATCAGGGGGAAATGTAGGCGCGTGGAGACTGCTTGGCCGACGCGAGTCTCCGCGATCTACCTATCTACCGTAGTTCATTAGGATCATCTGAAAGGACTCTTGGGGGGGAGGGGGGTCATCCTCACCAAAGATCACATTAAGATCACACAAGAACATCTTGGGAGATCACCATTAAGCTGTGGGTCTGGCGAGTTCCCTCCGCGTGTGTTTGGCTTGGGTAGTTAGCCGGGTGATAATTTACGAGCCACAATAAATAACAACGTCTGACTTGCAATTTTAGCTGTCTGGGCCGAGCGTGCTCCCCCGTCAATGTACCACTGATATACTCCGTGGCATCTGTTAACTTACTCTGTCGTGGATTAACCTTATAGTCAGTCCGAGTTTAATCGTGCCTTATATATATATTTCTCTTTCTTCTTTACCATCAAGTCATGCGTCACTGTAGCTATGGTGCAGAAGACAAGAGAACCGTATAGTTTCATTCGCAGAACGCATTTTATCAAACTGTACAGGCAATATATCTAGGATTTCTAGCGGTGGCGTGGCAGACTTGCTACGCATGTCCACCCCACCTGCGTCTTCCTTGCTCGCGAGGAAGCGAAGTGAAACAATATCATAAGCACGGCAGTCTCGCGGAGTCCATCACATGTCCAATAATGGGGCCGACATTCCACCTTGTGTAAACTCCCCAAGGTCCTGCCTGGCCCGTTGATCTCCCCCTGTCCTCCATTATCGAGCTCCGATTGATACGCTGTTGATTATTTGTCGAGGGTCGCCCAGGCCGCGGCTGCCATTGGTGAGTTGCCGAGCTGGTGGCAGCCTGTTCGCCTTTCATAGGTTGGCTATCCTGCTTATAAGTTGTTCATTCCTCAGTGTAGGACTCCAATATTTCCATGTAGGCGAATTGCTTGATGTGCAGTGGTTGTCGATATATAATAAAACCTAAGTAAAGCAAAGCAGGCATAGGATCCGAGAGAGATAGCGACATAGAGAGCGAGCGGGTGGGACAGAGCCGGTTGGCAGGCCTGCTCGGGACACGCCCCCTTGTCGCCCCGGGGCCGATCTGCCAGCCTCGCGCCCAGCACCCGGGCACCACAACCAACCCTAATATGATAATACTCTACTAAACGCCACGCACTAATTGATCATTCACATCTCATACATTCGTATGTGAAGATAACCTAAATCTATCATGGCGCCCATAGCAAGATACTTGGCGGTTGTCTGCTGGTTGAAACTGATGGCATCAATAAAGAAGGTAAATATAGGAATGCGATAACCCCGTGGGCATCGGTGCTACCAACTCCCGAACGGACATGTTACAGCTGGGGGAAATCGTTTAGTGTTCTTGGCCAGGCTCTTACCACCCAGGAATAAAGCAGAACCCAGCGGAAATTCCGATAATTAGACAAAAGGGCCTTTGCTGTAGCTGCGCCGCCGGACAAGGAACTCGCTCGGGTATAGCACCGCGTCCGAGTTGGCCCTGCTGCAGTGGCAGGAGGAGCTGCTCGTACGGGTCGAAGGCTGTACTACAGGCTACGCGCGAATATAACCCGCCGTTTTTGTAAGTGGATCCAGTCATCTTCCTGGCAGGCCAATGACGAAGGAGGCGTTCAAGCATAACGCTACACAGTCCCAACAGGATCTGCTTGGCGAGCATTCTAGCCCAGAAATCTCTCGGCTGCTCCGTTCATTAGACTTTGTTTACTCACATGTTATCATCTTTGTGCAATATTTACCTGCCGTTTGTTAAGCTGATGGGCGCAGTGGCATGATTAAATGATGAAAGAAGTCAATTTTGGCTTACAATAGGTAGCGGACCCCGTTGTAATGAACAAGTTTGTCAGCGTGAGAAATGGAGTTGTTGGGTAATTTATAGCTGATACGGTTGTTATTTATGGTTAATGGCACGAAGAAACTTGCCACCTGACACAGTCTTTCACGAATCAATTTTCCATAATACTTCCACGTTCATGAAATTAATAAAAGGGAATTCGGGTGATTTATGAGCCGGAGGACACACCTAACGGTATCAAAACATTCACAACTGAGCGTATTTTAGCTGTTGTTCTCCCGAAAGTACTGTCGTCCTCTGCCGCGTCGATCCATGCGGCCGAAAGGGAAATGGTTCGCGGTTCTCCGGACGCGAGTGTAGCGCGTCGCGTGATCGCCGGTTTTCGTTTCTGTGAATGCAAAGTTAGCCAATAAATTCGGAGAAGGGGCTGGTCGACCGGTCGCTGGCCACGTCGCTTTGAATGCCCAGTTTAGCTCCTTAAAAAAGACGAAAAAATGCCATAATTCTAGATAAAATCCATCAAAATGGCGAGACGGTGTATTTAGGAAAATTCGTGGCTTTCGTATCAATAAATCCATCCAGCCAATAAATAAATGCTTCACTGCATGGAATTTCATCCTCCATTTTCCCAAGCATAAAACATAGCACCGGAGCACGACCGAGATTTGACTATATCAAGTAAAACCTCGTTGACCTTTTTCTACCTATCATTCATGGAGCCCAAGTCAATCGAGAGTCTTAAAGATAACTGCGAGTTTTCATTATTATTGACGAGACATAAATTCTGCACTGTGATTTGGGCTCAATGATTTATGTTAGCTTTAGGGTATATTTATCTAAAACGATTTGTATTTGAAAGAGCTTTTTGTCACATGATCGACAAATCTTCGTTTACTGATTTTACAAGTTTCTTCTGATCAGGATGATTTTACTCTAAAGCATGTTTTTATTTCATCCTTTATTAAGCTTGTTTTACTGGAGTGTATTTTCTCAAATGGCAATGCTAGTGTGTCTCGCTAGTCGTTCAATAGAGATAAACGTAAACATTGTTCTCTCAATTGCTATTATATGCTCGTTTTCATTGGCTCTCTCGCCTTCGACCAGTATTGGCATAATATAGACATATGATGTCAGGTCGTTCATAGCATTGTCAATATAGTCCCCAGGCTCGCTTGGTCCGCAAAGCTGCCAAAGTGGAAGAATGTGTGTGTGTGTATGTGTGTGTGTGTGTGTGTGTGTGTGTGTGTGTGTGTGTGTGTGTGTGTGTGTGTGCGTGTGTGCGCGCGCGCGCATGTGCGTGTGCGTGAGCGCGCGTTAGCATTCTAAGTGACAACTTTAACATTTACATAAATAACGGTGCCCTTTGTAGCTCGCCACGCAGCAGCCTGTAATGGCTGTGAAGTCTTGAATATTTAAGAACCGAAAGTTTCTGTGCTTTTTATAAGGATTAAATTAATCGACTATCAACGAGGAGAGCAAAGGGAATATTGAAAAACAGCAGTATTTCAACACGAAGTATACGGTGGAACTAGCAGTTATGCGCTCCACTTTTTATGCTGTGTGTGTGTGTGTGTGTGTGTGTGTGTGTGTGTGTGTGTGTGTGTGTGTGTGTGTGTGTGTGTGTGTGTGTGTGTTTGTTGCAAATAATTTTACTTACCTGCATGATTCTCCTATGTCTTGAGGACAGCCGAAAAAAGGCGCATAAAGGCAAGTACATGAGCATTATTGATATGCGGAACTAAAATTAAAACTTTTTGCCCTTACTGCACCCTGACTGGAGCAGAGAGATGGAAGGGGTAAAGGACCAAAGCTAATAAATGAGTTTTACCCTCCTCTTCCCTTCCTCTCCCCTCCCTTCCCTTCTTTTCGATCCCCTCCCCTCCCTTCCCTCCCCTTCCCTACCCTCCCACCCCCTATTGCCAGAGCTATACGAATCCAGTCAGCCCCGGAGTAGAAAGGGGCTCACGCAGACCCCATTTTGACCCCCACCCTAAAACCTTTCAATAAATTCCGGCACAAAAAAGGGGCATCAAAATCTCCCTTCCCCCGAACACGGCCCATCCCTGTCGATAAATGCTCTGGGCACATGGGCTCAAGGGGGACGGGCGTGGGGGGGGGGGGGTGGAAGGGGGGAGGAGGAAGAGACACAATGTGAGAGGGTTGGAAGGGTGGAGACGAGAGGAACAGAGGGGGATAAAAGCTGCGATAGGTGGGTGGGGGGCACCATATCTGGCTCCCACCTCGTTTGGACGAGCCCCTACCTCCTATCCCCTTATGGGCCATCCCGAGTGAGTAAAATGTGGGACAAACGGCGTATAAATGTAAATAAGGCAACCTCACATCGCTGACCATCACCGTCCCTGGGATTTATAGCAGCTATTATGTAAATCACCAAGATGTTTACCCAGAACCGCTTGTTTCACCCTTCCAGTCCTATGCCGAGGCCGCCTCTGCCTACTCCTGAAGGGAATCTCGATCCTGCAGAAGGAGGAGGAACTCAGAGGCCGTTGAAGGAGTGTTTTGTGTGGCAGGGAGTGGCTAGAGGCTGGGTTGCATGAGCCGGTAAATGACTTGCTATGGGAAAGGAGTGGATTTTCCAAGGACCTGATATCCAGGCGGCTGGCTTGTTGCCCAAGGGACTTCGCAGGGCGTGGAGCAGATGCGTACATGTACCCGTCATTTGTTTTTATGCCTTACTATGTTATGGATGCTTTTTGTCTGTCGGCGGAATTATTTTCAAAGATTCAATGTTCTCCATAATGAAACACAGGACTGATGTTTTTTCTTCTTCTTCTCTCTCTCTCTCTCCTTTTGTGTCGCTTTCCCTTAATAATTTCGTGTGTTTAGCATATTTACCAAGAGCTTCAGATGCTATTTCCTCATTAAAACATTTCCCGCCGAAGGTCTCTGGTCAGAATCCATTTTCTCCATTTAACACCGGAAGGAAACTGCGGTCTGGAGCATAATCTTTAATTTACATGGCCATAATTTCGGTTTATAATCATAGTTTAAACAGGGCATCGAAATAGCTCGCTAATTTGACATCTTTAGCATTTCTTAAACATCCACAAAGCCCAGATTTACGCATTACTTTACTCTGAATTTTGATCCCTTTGGCGCTCATTATCGCGAAGGAAATGTGTCGTCATCGTACTTAGGCGACATAGGCCAAAGAGTCCCCGCTTCCCTGGTATGAACTCAAACTAAGGAGGAAGCAATGATAAGCCTTTGGGG
>NC_061823.1:3261807-3269307 GCF_019202785.1 Penaeus chinensis | reverse complement strand
GGGTACAGCAGCCCAGCCTCATTACCTCGGCTAGGCCTACGGGGCACGCCGATGCTGATGCTCGCTACACGCACACACGCACTCACACACATATTGTCTCTATATATGTATGTATAAATATATATATATAAATATACATATATATACATATATATACATACATACATATATATATATATATATATATATATATATATATATATATATATATATATGAAATATGGGTGCCAAGACTGGAGACAAAAATCGAAAGACAGACAAGGTTGGAATAGATTGGGAGAGGCCTACGTCCAGCAGTGGATTGATTCAGGCTAATATATATATATATATATATATATATATATATGTGTGTGTGTGTGTGTGTGTGTGTGTGTGTGTGTGTGTGTGTGTGTGTTGTGTGTGTGTTGTGTGTGTGTGTCCGCGTGTACGTGCGTGTGCATACATATGTATATACATATACACATACACACATATGTATATATATTTATGTATATATATATATATACATACACACATATATATTTAGATGTACATATACATACACATATATATGTGTGTATGGATATATATATATATATATATATATATATATATATATATATATATATATATCCGCGTACCCCCCCCCCCCCCCCCGTCTTCCTGCCTCGGGGCGCGACCAAACGTCTGTTTCCGCTCGCTGTTTTCTTGTTCTTTTGTACAAATTAGGCGGGAAATCTGTTAAGTGGTGTTGGTATAGTTTTAAACGTTTGACTTGTTTTTCTTCATGTATTATATTTTACATTATATACTACTGATGATGATTCATTGTTTTAACTCGGTTGCATGAAATATATACCTTGTAAATGCAGTAAATACACACGCTCATATACGCGTCCTCTCTCATTCACACACACACACACACACACACACACACACACACACACACACACACACACACACACACACACACACACACACACACACACACACACACCATGCATATATCTATTAATTTACTGATGTATGAGCTCATGCATGTATGGCCATATGAACACGCATGCATACATAAACACCCACTGTGTATGCACTTCTTTCGCAGTGTGTGCGAATGTCTGCGCATGTAAGCAAACGGTGACGTCGTGTGCCGCGGCGCCCGAGGCACGGCGGGGACAGGGCTGGGGGCGGCGGCGGGACTGTGTCAAGCGGCCTGGGAAATATCCTCGCCTGTCAGAGGACCTGCGGCGCCCGATTTGTATACCTGCGGCTGGAATAATGACAGGATCCATAACGGGGAGGGAGGGGGGGGGGGTAGGTCTGGGCCTGAATATTATATGTAAGACAAGAATGCAACCTCACATACGTATAGCCAAAGGACGAGATCACTTGAACCAAAAGGCAAAACTGTGCAGAGCGAACGAACGTCCGCTTGGGGAATTACTTTAAAGCACAAATTCACGAGCACGCACTCAAACACGTGCTTTCGGAATGACTGTCCGTCCACTAGCGACCCCGCCCGCATGCCCTCTGCCGCGCGTCCTGGCTAATGGGCGAACTGCTTCTCATTTCAGATGCGACAATGGTTAGGTCGTTCGGGAGAGAGAGAGAGAGAGAGAGAGAGAGAGAGAGAGAGAGAGAGAGAGAGAGAGAGAGAGAGAGAGAGAGAGAGAGAGAGAGAGAGAGAGAGAGAGAGATTATATATATATATATATATATATATAATAGAAAGAGATAGAAAGAAAGGTAGCTAGATGTTTAGACAGCGAGAGAGAGATTATGAAGAATGGCTCCAATAATCGGCGGGCGAGTGTGCTCCAACACTGTCTGATTCTCTCATTTTCACATAGCATGAATAAATTTCAAAGGATGTGGTCCGACCGCGGGCTTTCGAATGCCTCCCTTTCTCCAAGATCATTTTTTGTGGTCGTGGATTTGCGTTGCATCTGCTCTTTGGCTGCCGCGGTAAGCCATTAGCAGCTCATGCATTCTCAGTTATAGAAACATAATGCATTTTTGATGTATGAAAAAGAGGCTATTGCAAGGAAATAGTTTTCCTTTTATCCTTTTTTTCTTACGTGGATATAAATGTAAATCTGTTGAGAGTGAGCTGCTTTTTTTACATCTGTTGTCATTATGATAATGGCAAGATCATAATCATAACGAGATCGATGATTACGATCACAGTTATTACTATTTCAAAAATGATTATTCTCAAGTCTTATTCCATCACAGCCTCCATAAGATCATTCCTTAGTATTCATGTCCAGAATGCCAACCAGCATGAGCCCTATTTATTGTTCAAATGCTAAAAATGATGAATAGTGATCACGAGAGTTTGCAAATCTCGCGTCGATAGCATTTGTTTCCCGCCAAAAGCGTATAGCGATAATGGCCGCCGTCTCGGGTCGAGCGATGCCGCGCGGGAACCTTATTTACGGTATTTGTCGGTCGTTTTAGTCTTTCCTGGATAGCTGGTGTAGCAAGCTGCTTAATACTAATAAAATATCGCAATGTACGTATTTCCTCCAACACTGCATGGGGAGTCGACCATTATCTATCAACTCTCTTGTTTATTATTTTGATTGATATTGCTTCGTTATCGTTAATTGCATTCTTCCGGGTCGCTTATAATGAAAAAGGACGAAGGAGCCAATGGAACCGGAAATCTCACTGCATAGCGGACCTGGGATGGAAACGATAAAACTCGGGAAAAAAGGCAAATACAGAAGAAGAGAAAGAAAATAAGTAGAAAAACATGGTGAGGACTTAACCCCAAGCAAATGTCAAAAGAATAAACATAATCCTGTCAGAGAAAGAGGGTGGGTGGAAGGGGAAGAGAGAGAGAGAGAGAGAGAGAGAGAGAGAGAGAGAGAGAGAGAGAGAGAGAGAGAGAGAGAGAGAGAGAGAGAGAAAGAGAAGAAAAACGAGCGATAGCGAGAGAGAGAAACAATGCTAGCAACGGACCGAAGAGAATCTCGAAACAAAAGAGCATCGCACACATGAATTCGCCCGACACATTATGCGAAAACAGAAGCCGCGACTCCGACAGGGGCTCTGTACAAGTGAGCTTATTTGAATAATTTTTGTCCTGCGGTTACACTCAGCGTCGACCAACAAACAAACAACGAAGGTTCCTCTTGCCTCGAGTCTTGCCTCAGGTGAACCTCCTCCTCCCACCCCTCCCTCCCCCCTTCCCCCTCCCGCTCCCCCTCCCCTTCCCCCTCCCCGTCACCCAACCTGTGTTTACACTTCCCCCCTCGAATATCTGGACCTTTGATTTTCTTACAATAATAGTTTGGGCTCATGTGTTTGGGGAAAGGTTAAACGCGACCTTCTCTTCGTGGATTTAGCTTCGGCTTTTGAGATAAGGCCGTATTTCCTTCATTGCAATTCTAACTTATCAACATTTAATACTCCTGCTGCATACAGGTAGATGGACGGACTTAAAGATAAATTATGTAGAAAAAGATAAGGTATGTAGATAGATAGATAGGGAGATAGATAACGTTTAATTGGTAGAGAGAGAGATAAATAACTAAACAGAGTATATATATATATATATAGAAAGAGAGAGAGAGAGAGAGAGAGAGAGAGAGAGAGAGAGAGAGAGAGAGAGAGAGAGAGAGAGAGAGAGAGAGAGAGGAAGAGAACAAACGAACGAGAAAGAGAGAGAGAGATAAAGATAGAGATAGACAGAGACAGAGAGAAAGAGAACAAGCGAACGAGAAAGAGAGAGAGAGATAAATATATACAGAGACAGAGAGAAAGAGAACAAGCGAACGAGAAAGAAAGAGCGAGAGAGAGAGAGAGAGAGCGAGAGAGAAAGAGAGAGAGAGTTCAGAGAAGCTTCCAACAAATTTCTCTCTCTGGACTACCGTAAACCTCATTGAATATTCATGCGTATTTTCTGGTCGGTTACGCAAGCGATACTTGGACAGTGTGAAATCATATCTTCCTCACGTGTGTGTATTTTGGCCGCACGAATGACGATGCTGGACGAGGCCTTTGTTGTGCTGTTGTTAAAGTGTCCGTGATGGGAATGAGTAATACTAATACTTTGATGATGATAGTGATGGCGAGTTATGGTAATGATGGTGATTGTGATTGTGATGATAATAACGGATACGGCTATGATTAAAATTCTGATGATGGTGGAGATATTAGAAAAATAATGGTAGGAGTAATTGTTGTTTCAAACATAAATTTTGATATCTGTGATGTGCTTCTATTATTGTTGTTGATATTATTGTTATTATTGTTGTTATTTCTTGTTGTTGTTGTTATTAATAGTCATCGTTATTATTGTTGTTGTTAAATGGTGTGTATGAGATATATGTGTGTGTGTGTGTGTGTGTGTGTGTGTGTGTGTGTGTGTGTGTGTGTGTGTGTGTGTGTGTGTGTGTGTGTGTGTGTGTGTGTGTGTGTTTGTGTGTGTGTGTGTGTGTGTGTGAGCATCTATGCATATATATCTACACACACACACATACATATACATATATATATATATATATATATATATATATATATAAATATATATGTATATGTATGTATGCATATATATATATAAATATATATAAATGTATATGTATATATATATGTATGTATGCATATATATGTATATATATATATATATATATATATATAAACACACTGCTGCTCTAATATATTATTAAGAAAAGCGAGGGTAATTTATCTTTATTAAGTCCAGGTTCAAACTGATTTAAAAAGAGAAGGCCATTTTTTGTCCTCTCCAGCCCGATGGCACTGCTAACGCAAAACCATTTGTTATGGGCGCCGGGGGGGGGGGGGGTCCCCGATCTTTTAAATTGTCGGTTTTAGAAGAGTCTAAATTGCCGCTCCGTGATTGCATGTTTGTCTTCCTTTTATATATTTCCTCCTTTTTTGTGAGTGTGTCACTTGAAGCCGCTTTGATGAGAGGAGGAAGGGGTACGAAATTAATTTTACGGGGTTTCATCTTGATAGTTCTCTCTCTCTCCCTCTCACTCTCTCTCTCTCTCTCTCTCTCTCTCTCTCTCTCTCTCTCTCTCTCTCTCTCTCTCTCTCTCTCTCTCTCTCTCTCTCTCTATCTCTCTCTCTCTCTTTCTCTTTCTCTTTCTCTCTCTCTCTCTCTCTCTCTCTCTCTCTCTCTCTCTTTCTCTTTCTCTTTCTCTTTCTCTCTCTCTCTCTCTCTCTCTCTCTCTTTCTCTCTTTCTCCCTCTCTCCGTCTCCCTCACCCTCCCTTCCTCCCTCCCTCCCTCCCTCCCTCCCTCCCTCCCTCCCTCCCTTCCTCCCTCCCCCTCTCCCTCCCTCCCTCCCTCTCCTTCTCCCTCTCTCGCTCCATCCCTCCTTCCCTCCCTCACTCTCCTCATCCGTTCCTCTTCCTCTCCCCGTCCCCTCGCCCTCCAAGCAGCAGACGCGGAAAAGGGATTCAGAAGAATGCAGTTGAATCCGCACTGATTCCGCGAACGCCGGAACCTGTAATCACGGCGCGCTATAATTGCCTCTCGAGTCCTTCCCTCTGTTTCTTCTTTGTCCACCGCTCCGCTCTTCTCTCTCGTTTTTTTCTTTTTCCCTCAAGCGCTCTCTAATTTTATGTCCAAATTATTTACTACCCGCTGTCCGACGGAATTATTAAAAAATGACAATGGAGATGAAAGTGTAATGAGGCCGTTGACGATGAGCGGGCGTCTGGTTTGATAAAGCGATGATTTATAGCGTGTCCGGCGCGTCTTAATTGAACGACGGTGATGTTTTCTAAGGTAAAGCGTAAGAGGGGGAAAAAAAAAACGAAGAAAAAAGGGCGAAATTGATCACTCCTTCCCGGTGGTCGCCATCCCAACGCCCTCTGAGACACGACGCCATTACAGGGTGACAATGGCTGAGGCCCCACCCCTCCCTTCCCCCTCCCACCCGTGCCCTACCCAGTTGCCCATCGATTCCAATCAACTATTTTCTGTCTCTACCATTCGTTCGTTCTTACTTACGTATTGTCTCTCCTCTCACTTTTCTTTGTTTCTTGTCTCCATCTTCCCTCCTTGTCCTCCTTTGGCCTTCCCTCGTTCACTTCGGCTTCCATTGGCTCGTCGCCGCGCCCAGGCTCTGCCCCCTCCCCCCTGCACGCTCCTCCTCGCCGGATTAATCGCGGATCAGTCAGCGTCGGGCGCGCAGGGCAGCATCCTGTGCACCTTCTCGCGGCGCCATTCTTCGTGGGCGCTCGGGTGCCGCCGCCATTGATGGGGAGGCGCAGGTACGGGGAGAGGGGAGGGGGTGACAAACGTCCTGCTCCCCTACCTTGATATATGGCTTCTTCCCCTTCCCCTATTTTCCTCTCGCGGGTCCCTCCCTTCGGCAGTGTGGTTCCAGTGTTGGAGTCGGTTTTCCCTTTATGACTTGTTGAAGAAACTCAATATGCTTAGAGCGGCGGGCGTTAGGGTTAGGCGCAGGGTACGGGGATGGGACATCGACAAAGCGCGTCTTGTTGTCCCTCTAGATCGCCCGCCAGAGAAAATTGTATTAAGACCGGTAGTTGTCTTGCAGGAGACAGATGATCGCCATTATTCACCGGACCGCCATGTCGCTCTTGCCTGATCGTCCTTCTCTCATTCTCTCTCTCTCTCTCTCTCTCTCTCTCTCTCTCTCTCTCTCTCTCTCTCTCTCTCTCTCTCTCTCTCTCTCTCTCTCTCTCTCTCTCTCTCTCTCTCTCGTTCTCTTTTTCCCTTTTTCTCTCTCCCTCTCCTTCTCTCTCACCCTCTCTGACTATCTATTATTTCAACATCACTCCACACCATCGCGATTGATTGAATTGATATAAACGACCATTCCCTTCCTTCTCCCACCATTTCCCCTCCGCAGCCTGCGAGGGAGAAGAGCTGAGGGGAGGAGAGGAAGAGAGTGGGAAAAGGGAACCTGATAAAGGAGAAAGTGAAAATAAACAGATGATGAGACGGGAGGGGATGTGACACGGAGTAGGGCGTCGCCCACGAGACACGTTGGCCCGGTGTCACTGCCTCGCTTACCTGGCTCGCTTGCTTGTTAGTGCGGCCGCTCCCACCGCGTGTCTTTGTGCCCCTGAAGACTTGATTACTCGTTTTCCTCTATTGGTTTTATTCAGCTCCCCACATTTTACTCTATCTTTTCTTCTTGAAAAGTTACCGGCCATTCGTTTCGTTTTATCACCACGATCTCTCTTGCACCTCAACTCCTCACCGTCAGCATTGCCACCAGGAGATAGAGGCGGTGGTGGTAGTGGTGGCCGCCCAAGGTTCCTCCGTGCCCAGCATGCCAGTCTCGTCTACCCAGCCTCTGCCCCGCCCCACCCTCCCTGCGCCTGCCCCTGCACCCTCCATGGGCGTGCTGTGTGTGCAAGGGTGGGGGGTAGGGGAGGGAGGGAGGAGTGTGATGGGCGGCGGATTTCGGTGAGCCAAAATAGGTTAGAAGAGAGGAACAGGGAGGAATGGACACAGGCGGAGGTGCGTCGAAGAGAAAAGGGGGATGGAAATGCCGACGAGACTTGACTGACTG
>NC_061823.1:3254307-3256807 GCF_019202785.1 Penaeus chinensis | reverse complement strand
TGTATGTATGTATGTATGTATGTATGTATGTATGTATGTATGTATGTATGTATGTATGTATGTATGTATGTATGTATGTATGTATGTATGTATGTATGTATGTATGTATGTATGTATGTATGTATGTATGTATGTATGTATGTATGTATGTATGTATGTATGTATGTATGTATGTATGTATGTATGTATGTATGTATGTATGTATGTATGTATGTATGTATGTATGTATGTATGTATGTATGTATGTATGTATGTATGTATGTATGTATGTATGTATGTATGTATGTATGTATGTATGTATGTATGTATGTATGTATGTATGTATGTATGTATGTATGTATGTATGTATGTATGTATGTATGTATGTATGTATGTATGTATGTATGTATGTATGTATGTATGTATGTATGTATGTATGTATGTATGTATGTATGTATGTATGTATGTATGTATGTATGTATGTATGTATGTATGTATGTATGTATGTATGTATGTATGTATGTATGTATGTATGTATGTATGTATGTATGTATGTATGTATGTATGTATGTATGTATGTATGTATGTATGTATGTATGTATGTATGTATGTATGTATGTATGTATGTATGTATGTATGTATGTATGTATGTATGTATGTATGTATGTATGTATGTATGTATGTATGTATGTATGTATGTATGTATGTATGTATGTATGTATGTATGTATGTATGTATGTATGTATGTATGTATGTATGTATGTATGTATGTATGTATGTATGTATGTATGTATGTATGTATGTATGTATGTATGTATGTATGTATGTATGTATGTATGTATGTATGTATGTATGTATGTATGTATGTATGTATGTATGTATGTATGTATGTATGTATGTATGTATGTATGTATGTATGTATGTATGTATGTATGTATGTATGTATGTATGTATGTATGTATGTATGTATGTATGTATGTATGTATGTATGTATGTATGTATGTATGTATGTATGTATGTATGTATGTATGTATGTATGTATGTATGTATGTATGTATGTATGTATGTATGTATGTATGTATGTATGTATGTATGTATGTATGTATGTATGTATGTATGTATGTATGTATGTATGTATGTATGTATGTATGTATGTATGTATGTATGTATGTATGTATGTATGTATGTATGTATGTATGTATGTATGTATGTATGTATGTATGTATGTATGTATGTATGTATGTATGTATGTATGTATGTATGTATGTATGTATGTATGTATGTATGTATGTATGTATGTATGTATGTATGTATGTATGTATGTATGTATGTATGTATGTATGTATGTATGTATGTATGTATGTATGTATGTATGTATGTATGTATGTATGTATGTATGTATGTATGTATGTATGTATGTATGTATGTATGTATGTATGTATGTATGTATGTATGTATGTATGTATGTATGTATGTATGTATGTATGTATGTATGTATGTATGTATGTATGTATGTATGTATGTATGTATGTATGTATGTATGTATGTATGTATGTATGTATGTATGTATGTATGTATGTATGTATGTATGTATGTATGTATGTATGTATGTATGTATGTATGTATGTATGTATGTATGTATGTATGTATGTATGTATGTATGTATGTATGTATGTATGTATGTATGTATGTATGTATGTATGTATGTATGTATGTATGTATGTATGTATGTATGTATGTATGTATGTATGTATGTATGTATGTATGTATGTATGTATGTATGTATGTATGTATGTATGTATGTATGTATGTATGTATGTATGTATGTATGTATGTATGTATGTATGTATGTATGTATGTATGTATGTATGTATGTATGTATGTATGTATGTATGTATGTATGTATGTATGTATGTATGTATGTATGTATGTATGTATGTATGTATGTATGTATGTATGTATGTATGTATGTATGTATGTATGTATGTATGTATGTATGTATGTATGTATGTATGTATGTATGTATGTATGTATGTATGTATGTATGTATGTATGTATGTATGTATGTATGTATGTATGTATGTATGTATGTATGTATGTATGTATGTATGTATGTATGTATGTATGTATGTATGTATGTATGTATGTATGTATGTATGTATGTATGTATGTATGTATGTATGTATGTATGTATGTATGTATGTATGTATGTATGTATGTATGTATGTATGTATGTATGTATGTATGTATGTATGTATGTATGTATGTATGTATGTATGTATGTATGTATGTATGTATGTATGTATGTATGTATGTATGTATGTATGTATGTATGTATGTATGTATGTATGTATGTATGTATGTATGTATGTATGTATGTATGTATGTATGTATGTATGTATGTATGTATGTATGTATGTATGTATGTATGTATGTATGTATGTATGTATGTATGTATGTATGTATGTATGTATGTATGTATGTATGTATGTATGTATGTATGTATGTATGTATGTATGTA
>NC_061823.1:3226807-3229307 GCF_019202785.1 Penaeus chinensis | reverse complement strand
CGAGACCCAAAATTTTGAATCCAAACCACAGGTTTTCTTGCTTCACAGATTTTCCTTGCATCAACACAGAAGTTTGTTTCCATCACATAATGATCAGATTCATCTCAATTACCGAGAGACCGTAGCGTTAAATTCCCCTACATCTCTCATTATGGCCAGATGTAAACTCACACATTTATCTTAGTCATCCTTTAAAGAAGAAAATGAAGGTCACATATTTTTCTTCACAGTTTTTCGGCATATTTTTCGCTATTTCTCTGTGGATTATTCGTTGTTGTTTTTTAACATGCATCTGATAAAATTACATTTTCTCTCGTGCTTAACTTACGCTCACATCAGCAGATGAAGTCAAAGATAGCGTGTGGGTATTGTAAAAAAATAAGCCTGATTTTTTCTCTGCTTAGAAAGGCCTCCGTAATTTGAAAGTGATGTATTACATAACCTTCGAATTTTGTCGAAGGTACGAAAGTCGCCAGTTAACCTTTACGAATGAAATAAAGGGTCAAGCTAAATCGAGTGATATTTTTTTGAGAGTCTTTTAGCATTTCAAAAAAGGTGGACTGTTAATGTTCCAGCTAACTTAGATTAAGATTGTGTGTCAAGTAAAGTAGGCTCGAAGTGTACACATAGTCCTTCCTCATAGTGTTATTCAGTTTATTTCTTTATTCTCATTAGGCAGCTGCCGAGTCCTGTGTATATGATTAGCTTAGATAATACATGCGGCCAGATAAAGATGCATAAGCAATATAGATAGCCTTTAAAAGCCAGCTGCGCTTAGTCAGACAAAAGCTCGGGTGAGCAAAGCAGAGCTGAGTCCCCTTCACCCTCGAGCCGCGTGCCCCGCCCCCTTAGGCCTACTGTGGTAATAATGTTGATATTTTCTGTCACGGGTGCAGGACCGGCCCCTCGCCGACAGCAACAGCGCGGAGGACTTCCGTCGAGGGACAAATGCAACGGTGACGGCCTAGGAAGCGGCGGCGGAGGAGGTGGAGGAGGAGGCGGCGGAGGAGGAGGTGGAGGAGGTGGAGGAGGAGGGCTCCTGGACGGCCAGCTGCCCCCCCTCCCACGGGGGCAGATCGCAGCCCCCCGCACGCAGTCCCCCACCACCATCGTGCGCGTCGCAGACATCAAGCGCAGCCCTAGTCCCAACGGCGGTGCGTCGTGCCCCTCGCCTGACTAATGGAGCTAGAGTCTACACCCTTTTAGTTTTCCCCTTTGTTGTTCATTACCCTCTCTAGTTACCCCCTTTCCGAAAGCCTTTCTCGCTTTATTCCTCCTTCTCTTTCTCTCTCTCTTGTTCCAACTTTCTTTGCTTTTCCCTCTTATGAGTCCTGGTATATCGGGACGATTTTGTACCATACTGTAATATTTTTTTAAAAGTGATTTTATGAAATGATATTCGTGTAGTGTTTTTTCATGTATTAATGGTGATGGAAGAGTCATGATAACATTAACAACAGTAATCAATAACCAAACAGGTTTTGTGAACTTGCCACTTCACCGAAAGTCGACAAAGATTCACGCGTAACAGTTTATTGTAATCTGAACTTTGTTTTTTTCTATTAAATGGATTTGGCTCAACAAACAGCTTCAGCAGCAGGAAAACCAAAAGAGTAAATGAAAGTTTTACAAATAAGCAGACCAAAACTTAGCCTTTTCAACAAATAAAAAGATATATGTTTTTATATACCAAAAGTGTCAGCCGATGTTACAATATTTGGATTCCGCTGTAAAGATGGATAGTCCCCCCGCCCCCTCCCTCCCCCCGGGGGCTGGCGGCGGCGGCGGAGACGAGCAGATGTTAACACAGGTAGAGCAACAAAATCAAAACTTTGCGTGTGGGCGGGCGAGGCCAGGCTCTCCCACACCCTACGTGAGGGGGCGTTATAGAAGACTCGTGTGGGCGCTCTCGCGGACGGAACTGATGATCTCCTTGTAACACGATGTTATTTCATTGACATTATTTACTGTGCATATCCTTAGTATTACTGTTACTGTCATTTTATGATATAATTAATAATATTATTTTTTATAATATGATTCCTATTGTTATTATTATTATTATTCTATTGTTTTCACTGATTTCGATATAATGTAATATATTTGATAACAACGAGTGGTCGTGTGGTTACATAGACACAATGGGCAGCACAAACTTCCCGGTGGAGACAGATGATAAATCAAGCACAAATCCTTTGGTCCAACCGCTTCAGTACTTGTAGACCGAGCTCGTTCTCTGCTCGCACTGACTCGTCGCGAACGTGTTGTCTTTCACACCCGCCGCGACCCTCTCTTGGTGGCCTTAACCCTTTCACGATTCAGTAAGACGGAGCTCAATGTCTCTTGTCTCTCTTGAGTTTTGTCGTTTTAAGCGTGAGGAGGAGTAGGATTGAATTCGCCCTTTCCTCTCTTCTTCGTGATGACAATCATACTTCTCTTTCTGTTTCCGTGCGTTATTTTTTTCTTATTTGTTGTCTTTCAGACATTCGTCTCTAATGCC
>NC_061823.1:3174307-3176807 GCF_019202785.1 Penaeus chinensis | reverse complement strand
ATGGCAACAATGATGATAGTAATATTAACAATATCAGCAATAGGAAGAACAACAACAATGATAATATTATTGATAATAGTAATAATGATAATAACAGTAACAACAACAACAACAACAAACAACAATAATAATAATGATAATAGTAATGGTAACATTAATATTGATATAATAGTAATAGCCATAGTAATAGTAAAAATGATATTACTAGTAGTAATATTAATACATCTTATGAAAATGTCGAACACAGGATGCGTGGGTCGCGCGCGGCCGGCGGCGGCGCGACCACCAAGCGGGAACTCGACTGGTCTGGAGCTGCCCGGGGGGGGGGGGGGGGGGGTAAGTGGACAGCACGTTGATGAACAAGGTAATGGTTCTTGGAGTGAATGGTTCACTGCTTCCATGACGGTAGACTGTGCTAAGTTGAATTCCAATTCGATTTCTTTGGCGTTTGCGATGAAATGGCGAGCAGATGCAGAGTGGTTGACCGGGATCGCGAGTGTATGTATGGCCATCGGGTATGGTTACCTCTCTTCCTGTATTACCGTAATGGGCCAAATCATACGGCAGTGATAGGATATGACTTGTCAAGTGACCCAATCATAGGATAATGAAAGGAAATGATTTGTCAAACGACCTAATCATGTGGCATTGTAGCAATATTACGATTCGTAGGGTCTAATTTAAGAGGAATGAACGCCAGAGTCTAATGATTAGGTATATAAACCCTTTTTAAAGGTATATATGCTGATGATCAGCTTCCGAAAAAATATCGATGAATGAAATTAAATGAAACTACGAGAACAAGGCGATGGGTAAAAAGAAAGAAAATACAGAGGAAAAAGAATAAGAGGTGGAAGAGGAGGCAGATACATACATATATATATATAAATATACATATATATGTACATATTTATAAATAAATAAATATACATATGTATATATATATATATATATTTATATGTGTGTGTGTGTGTGTGTGTGTGTGTGTGTGTGTGTGTGTGTGTGTGTGTGTGAATATCTTCACAATGCGAGAGATGCATTTAACCGGTTTCGAATATATTGTCAACATATATATATATATATATATATATATATACATACACACATGAATATGTATATGTATATGTATACACACACACACACACACGCACACATATGTGTGTGTGTGTGTGTGTGCGTGTGTATGTATGTGTGTGTAAATAAGTATAGAGTTACACATACTATATAAGTCCACAGTGCATCTGTGTTTTTGTAAACATGTATGTTTGTGTACAGGTGTGTATTAAGCCGTCCGTGTCCGTATGCATTAGCGTCGTGGTGCGTGGAGTTGGAACCTCTTCCCTAGACCCTGACGTGGCGCATCCAGCGTGTTTTCTCCCGCGTCACAGGTCTCCTCCTCCCAGAACTTGGAAGCTGAAACCGGGAGTGCGGAATATCAATAAACATGCAGTGAAATCGTAGTCGCTTGACTGACCAATCAGACCAAGGAAGGGGGCAGGGCTAGGAAGGGGCGGGGAGAGTGGGGGGGGGAGGAGACCCGTATAAGAGACCCATCAGAGGGATGTTAATTAACTTGTAAAGGATGTTAAGAAAAGTGGTAGATAAGATAAGCAGTGTTCCAATACACACCGTCGGGTGGAGGGGGAAGGGGGAGGGGTAGGAATGGGGAGAGGGGGGGAGGACTGGGTAGAATTGTGTGGGGGTGGGGGGGGGGGAGGGCTGGAGGGGTCCTGATCATCCCTGGGCTATGATCTCTCAAGCTGTGGGCCGGATATAGCTGTTTACCCACTTTTTGCCCGAGAGATCGTGGGCATGATGAGATACATACTTCCTGCTGTTTAGTTGACCTCCCTGTTAGTAAGATAACCTACTTTTGTTGTTCTTTTCCCCTTTGGTGAACGTAGTAACAAATAATTATATTCTTGGTGGTAGAGCGAAGGGTCATGTGAAATACTAGTAGATTACCCACATTGCCCCGGCCTTCCAGAGCGGCGGAGCGTGGGTATGAATGAATGACATCCCATTACGCTCTGTTTCCCGGCGCATGCGTAGGACCGCCATCTGGGGGCTGAGCGGCGCGGGGAAAACATCTGACATTTTACGTTCTGCAGCTTTTTTTCCTTGCTTGGTTTTCTCGCTCTCGGTTCTCTAGCGACTTTTTTTTCCTCTGTCGACTTTTGAAGCTAGTGTGTGAGCAATAAGAAGAAAGATAATAGAATGAGAGACGGACACACACATACATACATACACACACACACACACACACACACACACACACACACACACACACACACACACACACACACACACACACACACACACACACACATACATACACACACACACACACACACACACACACACACACACACACACACACACACATATATATATATATATATTCATATATATGTATGTATGTATGTGCAAATTGAGAGAGATTAATAGAGACAGACAGACAGATAAGCAAACAATCAGACAAACACGGACAAACATACAA
>NC_061823.1:3164307-3166807 GCF_019202785.1 Penaeus chinensis | reverse complement strand
ATGTCTGCTCGAACAAGTGTTAAGCCACATGTCACACGTGCACTATTTTTTACCAGCTGTTTATGTGAGCTCACGGGAGCTGTCAGCTGGGATAAACAACGGTTTGCAAATAGTGGGAAAAATTCCCCATTTAGTGAAACAATCGCCGATCCATATAACTCAAGAGCTATTTTAAGTCACGACAGCTGTAGCGAGGTCTTCCGGGGAGCGCGAAGCAACGATAAGACCGCCAGACCCAGGCGAATCGGCCATCGCTGAGGCTCTCAGAGGCCAGGGCACAGGACGCCGACGCCCAAGGTTCGGCCTTGCTTGCGTGCGAGAGCGCGCACGTGACCCCAGAATTACAGTTTACATTTCGATAAATGCTTAACGATACTGCATCAACTGATATAATATTTTAGGGGAAGCGATATAAAAAGTTTACGAGTTGGATAATGTCTCTTTTAAGGGCAGGGAAGGGGAGCCTGGAGGCACGAGAGGGGGCGGGGAGGGAGAGGCCACGAGAGAAAGGGGAAGCGAGAGGCTCGAAGGCGACGGCGCGCAGCGGGGGCGGATCAATGCCCAACTAATTGGCGAAAAGGAGGAAATGCATCAGATCAATCATCCTTTAGACTGATAAGGAATATATCATCAAATGGAATTGGACAAACGAAGCTGCTTATGCTTTTATCTGCTGCCGTCCACACACACACAGACACAGCCACACACACACACACAGACACAGACATACACACACACAAACACACACACACACACACACACACACGTGTGGTTCCACAGACATCACAAACAAATTTGAACCTTTGAACATACACATGAGAGCATATGTGCATATCCTTGGAAACCTGCACGCACGTGTGTGAATATACCTTACTTTTCCCTGCTCTCGTGACTAGAGCGTGCCCCCCCCCTCTCCCCCCCTCGCCCTGCCCCCCGCGCCGAAGGAGGGTCGGCGGCGGGCGTTAGGGGAGGGGGGGGGGGTTGAGGATGGTTTAGGTGGATGCCAACATGCTTTACTTCAGATGAGGCGCCGTTTGATTGTAAACTTACTTTGCTTCATCACGTTCGTCACACGCATACACACACACACACACACACACACACACAGACACACACACACACACACACACACACACACACACACACACACACACACACACACACACAAACGCCCACACACAAACACACACACACATATATGTATGTATGTATGTATGTATGTATGTATGTATGTATGTATGTATGTATGTATGTATGTATGTATGTATGTATGTATATATGCAGGTATGTGTACACAAGCACCAACTGTACCAAAGCTTGACCCCAACCAGCAAGCAAGAACAAACACAGCAGTCACAAGCAATCAGCGCCGGAAATCCTCCCAGCTTTTTTTCAACGCAGAGGAAAAGAAACGAGAAGGAAACGAATTCAAAAAGCAAGAGAAAGAAGAGAGCAAGAAACGGCTTAAAAGACAGGAAAATTTGATGCTTATTATTCAACGGACTAGCGGACAAAATATGAAAATTTTGGGTGGACATTTTCAGAATTCTGATGGAGACGGACGAACTTCTGTGCTGGGGGGGGGGGGGAGGAAGCAAAGGGGGAGGAAGAGAAGGAGGAAGAGGAGGAAGAGAAGGAGAGGGAAAAGAGGAGGAGGAAGGAGATGAAGAGAAGCAGGAGGGGGAGAAGAAGAGGAGGGGGGAAAGAAGAGGAGGAGGGAAAGAAGAGGAGGAGGGGAAGGAATGGAGGAGGGAAAGAAGAGGAGGAGGGGAAGGAATGGAGGAGGGAAAGAAGAGAAGGAGGAGGAAAATGAGAATGAGGAGGAAAAGGAGAAGGGTGATGAGGAGGATGACGACGAGGAAAATAAGAAAGAGGAGGAGGAAGAAGAGGAGGAAAAGAATAAGGTGGAGGAAGAGGGAGAGGAATTAGAGAGAGGACGAAAGGGATGAAGGGGAGGAAGAAGAAGAGGGGCATAAGGAAGGGGAGTTAAGAAGTAAGAGAAGGGAGAGGAAGAGAAGGAAGAGAAGGAAGAGGAGGAGGAGGAGGAGGAGGAGGAGGAGGAGATAGGGAGAAGGTGGAGGTGAGTGAGTAAGAGGGGCGGAGCAAGAGAGGGGGCGTGTGCTTCCTTCCTATGCAACGTGCAACAGGCGCTGCTTGCAAAAATCATCTCTAGAATCGGAGGAAATTATTTTCGGTGACGACCAAAGCGAGAGACTAACGGCGGAACTAGGTAGCGAGAAGCAGAGACGAAAGGAGATAAAAGAAGAGGAAGAAGAAGTAGAAGAAGAAGAAGAAGAAGAAGAAAAAACGAGGTGATGTATAGAAGCACAAAAATAAAGATAAAAGCAAAATCAGTCTCGCTGAAGCATCATGGATCGTGAAAAAAAAAAACTACTGCACGACTGTATTTTAGCACGTCAGAAAAGTCAAGAAGTTTTTGGTCTGGAGTCAAAACGGCAATTTCGAAAGCGGATCGAGAACGTCGGCGGCCAGTGTTCGC
>NC_061823.1:3144307-3149307 GCF_019202785.1 Penaeus chinensis | reverse complement strand
ATGAGGCAAAAGAGAAGTGCAGAGAGGAAAAAAAAAAAGAAGACAGAAGAGAGACACAGGAGGCAGAAGGCGGAGAGGCGACCACGGCAGCGATGGACCCCCCCCCCCCCCAGTGCCCTGAGTGCCGTGGGAAGAGTCCGTCACGGGCGTCATCTCCCGCCACGCCCCTGCCGCCCCGCCCCTGCCGCCCCGCCCCTGCCGCCCCGCCCCTGCCGCCCCGCCACGTCACACGCCTCGTCTGCGGGTAACACTGGGTAACACGTCCGTAACTAACACCTTTTCCCCTTTTTTCTGAGTCTCCCATTTCTCTATTTTGTTCTTCTTTTTATAAATTTTTGATTTATCAGGTTTTCTTCGTCTCTTTCATTATTTTCCACATTGTTAACATATGTCTTCTACCTCCCCCTCCTCTTTCTTTCCTCCTCCTCCTCTTGCTCCTCTCCTCCTTCTCCTTCTTCTTCTTATTTTTCTTCTTCGTCTTCTTCTTCTTCTTTCTCTTCCTCC
Organism: Penaeus chinensis; assembly: GCF_019202785.1. NCBI lineage: Eukaryota > Metazoa > Arthropoda > Malacostraca > Decapoda > Penaeidae > Penaeus > Penaeus chinensis. The sequence goes on along the minus strand of NC_061823.1, from coordinate 3,148,803 downwards.
TTCTCCTCCTCCTCCTCCTCTCCTTCTTCTTCTTCTTTATCATCTTCTTTATCTTCCACCTCCTCCTCCTCTCCTTCTTCTTCTTCTTTATCATCTTCTTTATCTTCCACCTCCTCCTCTTCTTCCTCCTCCTCCTCCTCATCATCATCATTATCATCATCATCATCACCATCATCATCATCATCATCATCACCATCATCATCATCACCATCATCATCATCACCATCATCACCATCATCATAACCATCATCATCATCATCATCACCATCATCATCATCACCATCATCATCATCATCATCATCATCACCATCATCATCATTATCATCATCATCATCACCATCATCATCATCACCATCATCATCATCATCACCATCATCATCATTATCATTATCATCATCACCATCATCATCACTATCATCACCATCATCATCATAACCATCATCATCATCATCATCACCATCATCATCATCACCATCATCATCATCATCATCACCATCATCATCATTATCATCATCATCATCATCATCATCATCATCATCATCACCATCATCCTCATCATCATCTTCATCATCATCATCATCATTTTGTTCCTCTACATTACCTCCTTCCCCCCCGCCCCCCCCCCCCCCCCCCCTTTTCCCTCTCCCCTCCTGGAACGAAGATTTGTTAAACCAGAAAAAAAAAAAACACCGTACTTGTGAGCGATTGTACAATGCATAAGGCTCAAGCATTATCATTATTCAGGTTTATGGCGACCTTATCTTGCACCCTATCTATCGCCCAATTATCAGCTGTTATCACGCTGTTTTATTCTTATTCGTGTTGCGTTGTTATGTATTCGTATTGTTCTTGTGCCTTTTCTTGTTTTTTTTGCCAGTCATTATGATGATGATGATTAGGATGATGATGATGGTGTTGCTGTTGCTGCTGATGGTGATGATGATGATGAAAATGGTGATGATGATGATGATAACGATAATGATGGTGATGATGGTGATGATGACGATGAAGATGGTAATGATGATAATGATGACGAATGTGATAAAGATGATGGCGATGATGGGTGTGATGATGATGATGGTGTTGTTATTATCATTATCATATTCATTACAGAATAAAAAGAGAGAATGAACCTTTCTTTTTTTAAGATAATATTTTTTTTATTACCTTCTGTAGCTTCAGAAATTATGTTTGACATAAATGGACTGCTTCTGTTGCCAGTGATTTAAAAACAAAGATATATGCGTTAATTCCTCGATTTTGCATTAATCAGTTGACTATCTTCTCTACAATCATTCCAATCCTAGTTATCAGAGCTTATTGAAAAGAGTTTGGCCTCAAAAAAAAAATTCTCATCTCCATTATTATAACCATTTCACTTTATTATTTTCACATTCGATTCTATTTCTCTTTCCTCTGCCTTCCCGTCGGGTTTCGCTCCAGGGTATCTCCCCCCTCCCCCCCTCCCCCCCGCCCCCCAGCCCGCTCTGGAAGCCTCCGTCACCATTCACAATATCGCATAAGTAGTAAGTCATTCATGCGAGCGTCGCCGAGGCAATTTCCGGCAGGTAACAGGTGTGTTCGTCTTGGGAAGCACTGAGGGCTTATCTTATCAGCGCGGAGCCATCACCGGAATCTATTATTGACTGCTCTAACAAGCTCTTAATCACGTGAATGATTACACGTTGTCGGGAGGAAGGGAGGGGGGGAGAGCGTGAAGGTGGGGCGGAGGGGGGAGAGGAGAGAGGGGAGGTAATTTGTTTTGTTTTTTTGCTTCGGTTCATACTCTCTCTCTCATTCTCTCACTCTCTCGCTCTTTCTTTCTCTCTCTCTCTCTCTCTCTTTCTCTCTCTCTCTATCTCTCTCTCTCTCTCTCTCTCTCTCTCTCTCTCTCTCTCTCTGTCTCTCTCTCTCTCTCTCTTTCTCTCTCACTTTCACTGTTCTTTTGTTCCCGAGTGTGAAGTTTTTCTCCTGACATATAGGGTTCCAGATGAGTATAATGAAGAATCAACAGCTGAGTATGGATATTATAAATCTGCTTTAATTTTCCTCAACTGTCGATGTTTATATTACCAACACAAAGTCCATCAGTAGCGAATATTAGCATAAGCGTAACTCGGTGTGCAATGTGGTGGGAGTGGGAGTGGGGGACTGGGGAGTGTGTGTGGGGGGGGGGAAGACCCGCTAACGAAGGCCGGGACACATTCCGCCGGCCAGGCTGTGTCGGCTCAGGTGTCGGAAGTGTCACATGGCCATCATCCACACCCCTATGGACAACACGCGTGCTGATAAGTGCTGATAAGAGAGGATAGATTCACCTATGCTTCCTCTCCCTTCTCGCGCTCTTAACATCTGCCTGTCACTCCTCATACCCCTCATACCTCTCCCAGCCTTATCTCGTAAGCATCCGCCCTCATGAAGGTGAGTGATGGCGCGATTGTGGGAACGCTCTCTCTGTCGCTCTTGCTCTCGCTCTCTCTCTCTCTCTCTCTCTCTCTCTCTCTCTCTCTCTCTCTCTCTCTCTCTCTCTCTCTCTCTCTCTCTCTCTCTTGCTCTCTCTCTCTCTCTCTCTCTCTCTCTCTCTCTCTCTCTCTCTCTCTCTCCTTCTCTCTCTCTCTCTCTCTCTCTCTCTCTCTCTCTCTCTCTCCCTCCTTCCTTCCCTCCCGCTCTCCCTCCTTCCTTCCCTTTCTCCTTCCCTCTCTCCCTCCCTCCCTCTCTCCCTCTCTTTCTCTCCTGTTATTTATCTGATTAATTGTTTTCACTGAGGGCTTTAGGGCCGGGGGGGGGGGGAGTCTGGCTGTGAGGGAGTAGTTATTTAAGAACGAGTCACGTCTTAAGACAGAGACAGACGTGACTCGTATCTTCAAAAATCTTATCAAACACGGTTAACATACCTTAAAAAAAAAGTCTCGCCCTCAGATCCAGCACTGAAGTGATCGTAACCACAAACATCAAATTAATAAATGGCGCAAATTGTTCACTCAACCGCCATTACACGAGTGACCCGGTCTGCCCTTTAATCGCTCATCTTATCAGCGAAGTACGAAAGATCCACTCCTAGGCACTCTCAGCCCCGCGTCCTCTGGCAATTAAGCTGTTATCTTGACGTCCCAGGGAGGGAGGGAGGAAGGGAGGGGAGGGGGGAGGGGAGGGGATGGGGGGGAGGGGAGGAGAGAGGAGAGGGGAGGGGAGAGAACGGTAGGGGATGGGAGAGGAGGGGAGGAGAGCGAACGGGAGGAGAGAGGAGGGGACGGGAAGGGAGGGGGGGAGGGGAAATAGGAGAGAATAGGAGGATGGGAGAGGAGGTGAGGAGAAGAAAATGGGGGGGGGGGGGGCGAAGAGACGAAAAGAGGGAGAGGGGAAGGGGAGAAAGGAAAAGAAAGGGAGAGAAATATTGGGATAGAGAGGAAAAGGGTGAGGGGAATGGGAAGCGATGAGTAATGAGAGGAACGGAATTTTTTTTACACATGCCATACATGAGAGAGAGAGAAAAAGAGACGAAGCAAGTGAGGGAAAGACGAGCCACAATAGAGGCGGCGCGAGGCGAGAAGGCGAGGGGAAGTAGGAACGCCATGTGCCATGCGGGTTCCCCTCGCTGTAAGGTGATGCCGTCAGTGTCTCCCCCTCGACAGGAGTGACGGATACGGTGGCAAATGGGGCGCGGTGGCTCGTGATGCTCCTCGCGCGGCTGTGATACGGCTGTCGCCACCTCCCGCTCCCGCCGCCGCCGACACCGCTGCCTCTTATCCCTTATTGCCTTCGGGATATCCGCCAACCCTCCTTGGGCCCGTCTGGAAGGGGAGAGTGTAGAATGCATATATTGATTTTACCAGTTCCTGTATTTTCACACACACACACACACACACACACACACACACACACACACACACACACACACACACACACACACACACACACACACACACACATACACACACACACACACACACACACACACACACACACACGCACATCTAAAACCCTCTAAGTCGGTCCAATAAAGGACTGATGCATAATCCCCTGGGCGCACCACCCCATCATTTTTCTAAAGGAAAGCTATAAATAAAATTATGGCGGTAAATTCAGGATCTCTCGCTGCTGAACGTCAACAATCACATTTGGATATAATTCACACATTTTCTTTTTTTATGTCACTTTTTGCCACTGCACATTGCAACGGTAAGTGCACAAAGGAAGTCCCTGCAACAATCTTTTTTACGACATCCCGGTTGCGCGAACTGTGCTTGCTCAATCGGCCGTTTTAGGCTTCTGCGCAACGTGTTCTGCCTTTTGCTTGGGCTGATGACTCCCTTCCTCTCCTGGGCTTATTTTCTCCTTAATTTCTTCGCTCTGTTCTTTCTCTCCTTCTATCCTTTGCGAATTGTTTGGTCCATTTTCGTCCCATTTCTATAACAGAAAAGGACTTCAGCAGCCGGCATGGTCTGCTTAGCGCAAATTCATCATGGGGCGTTTGTGATCCGCGTCGGGCTTTGATT
>NC_061823.1:3061807-3064307 GCF_019202785.1 Penaeus chinensis | reverse complement strand
GGAGGAGATGGTTCGCAGACCGGGACACTTGGGTGAATGTAGTGAGCTGTCTCGGCGGTCTACCACAAGGATGGTGGTCCTTGTAGTGGTCTTGTCGGCGTGGTTGTGTGGTGGCGTGGTCTCTCGGGTCAGTGGTTTTATGGTGGTGAGTGATGGGTGGCTGTTGGAGTAGATGGTGGGGAGGGGGGGGGGGGAGGGGGGCGTGGAGTGTGAGAAAGAGAGGCAGAGATTTCTTTATCATTATATTTGTCACTGTAATAACAACAAGAATCGATGTTGCTGTTCTTTTCATTATCTTCACGATATCAAAACCATTATACTATTATAGATAAGTTAATTTATTATGATTATCATTATTGTTATCCTTATTGTTATTACTACTATGATTATTATTAATATTATTATCAACATCATCATCATCATCATTATTTTATTGTCATTATTATTACTATTACTATTACTATTATCATTATTATTATTATTATTATTATTATTATTATTATTATCATTATTATTTTTAGTATTATTATCATTATTATCATCATCATCATCATCATTATTTTATTATAATTATTATCATTGTTATTAATATTACCATTATCATTATTATTGTTGTCATAATTTTTATCATTATTCTTATTATTACAGTCATTATTACTATTATTATGGTCATTATCATTATCATTATAATCGTTATTAATATTATTATTATGCTTCTTCTTATCATTATTATCATTATTATTATTATCATTATTATTATTATCACTATTTTTATCATTATTATTATCATCATTATCATTATTATTATTATCATTATTATTATTATCATTATTATTATTATTATCATAACTATTATTATTATTATTATTATTATTATTATTATTATCATCATTATTATTATTGTTATCGTTATTATCATTATCATTATCATTATCATTATTATCATTATTATTATTATTATTATTATTATTATTATTATTATTATTATTATCATTATTATTATTAATATCATTGTTATTATTATTATCATTATTATCATTATTATTAGTATCATTTTTATTATTATCATCATCATTATTATTGTTAACAATACCATTATTATTATTATCATTATTATTGTTGTTGTTTTCATTGTTGTTTTGATTATTATTACACGATTGGCATAATCATGACTATCAGTATGATTATGATTATTCTTGTTATTTTTATTATCATTATTATCATCATTGTTAGTATCGTTATTAGAGTAATTATTATTATTATTATCATTATTTTTGTTATTATTGTTATTATTATTACTATTATTATTAACATTATTATTATTAGCATCATCATCATTATTATTTTCCTTTTTATTATTATAGACATGGTAGTAATTCATTTCTTAATCATAATATTCTGCATCATTGTTATTATTACGATTGCTGGTATTATCATTATAACCATCACCATTAGTATCATTATTGTTATTCTTATTATTATAATTCTTATTACTATCCCTATCATTATCATTACTCCCATTATCATTATTATCTTCATCGCCATTATTATCATTATCATTATCATCATCATCGTTTTTAATATTACTGTTATCATAATTATTGCTATCATTATCATTATCATTATCATTATCATCAATATTGCCATAATCGTTTTCATTACTCTTATCATTGGTTGTTATCAATTGCTATTATTTTCATGATTATTGCTATTGGTATCATTAACACTATCAACAATCTTTCAACTAGAAATACCGTTGTTATTACTTTTATCCGAGGTATCGACATGGTCCCTGTTATCATCAATATTATTACTATTGATGTCTATTGTCATCATCGTTGCTGGTGTTGCTTTTTGAAGGCGGGATTATCTTCTTCGTATTTATGAATATACCACTTTTATATTCATTATCATTTTTGCAACATAGTCAGTGCATGTCAGTCAGCCTTTGAATTATTCACGAGGTATAGTAAGATAATACGCAAATGACAAGAGAAAAAAATAAAAGCAAATTTTCTTTGCATGCATTCATTCAGTGATAACACTTCATTTATTTGACCTATTATCACCGACATCATTATTGCAATAATAGTTTAAATCAAGTCGCGAGTGTCAATAAAGGCAAAATACTTCCCTATGTAAATGGTACTTCATGCATTTATCCCCCCCCCCCCCCCCCATCGGCACAAGCGAGGAAATGCAGACAGTGAAAGGAACCTCAATCAGGAGACACACATCAAGCAATGCACAGCTGTCATGTTTCTGCCGTTCATTATCTCCCAGCATCTCGCGAACTTCCATCCGGTTAGACGGCAGGAAGTTTGAGTATTCGATATTGCACCACTTTTTGGACGACAACGAACGAGAAAAACTGTGAGATAAGGTCTAAAAAAGAGAAGTTAAAAAATTGGAATGCATGCATCATTATGTGCAGGAAGAACACGTTGAACGGAGGCGGCAGCTGGCAGTGATGAGCCAGATGTCACTCCACGATAAGAGG
>NC_061823.1:3039307-3041807 GCF_019202785.1 Penaeus chinensis | reverse complement strand
TAGCATTGCATAAGATTAGCATTACTCGAGTTTCATATAATATGCAATTATAATACATACTTAAACTTTGCATAAGTGCCGGAGGTGAGGCTGCGGTGCTGGAAATTATTGCAACTGAAGATGGAATTTGCATGGGACCGTCATTGTGGCTCGCTTACTGCCGCCTGTCATGGAAGCTGCCAGTTCCCTCCCCCCCCTCCCCTCCGCCCGCTCAGCTCTCCTCTTCGCCGCCCTCAGCGCCGAGCCGCCGCCCACACGGCTCAGATGCCGCCCGCGCCTCTATCACTTGCTTGCACAGCCATTCACTCGCGCAATTAATGAACTGACTACAACAGTATCGAGTCTCCAATGATGCTAAAACCCCGCCCACCTTATCACCATAACGCCAACATCACTCTGGCAGTAAAATAACTCCCGCTTATCCCTTACAACCAGGACATAAAGGCGGAGAAAGTAAATTTGCAATTTATTTTATACAACCTTTATCTGACATTCTCCCGCGGAAGAACAATGGGCGTTCGAGTTGTTAATTTCCCCGGTTGCTCCTTCTCTCCCTTCTCCCCTTCTCTCCCTTCTCCCCTTCTCTCCCTTCTCCCCTACTCCCCTTCTCCCCGCCCGCCCTCACCCTCCTCTTCTACCGCCCGAGGGAAAGAAGGAGGTGGATAGAAGGAGGGAAAGAAGGCGGCGAAGGAGGCCACGCAGCCAACCTCTCGCACACCTCCTCCTCCTCCTCCTTCTCCTCCCTCCTAGGTTTCATCAATCCAAACTGCTAATAAATGGAAATTGACGGCAGCCTCCGGAGTGCCGCCTCACTCCCACTCCTTGTCGCGTTCCCATATTCAAAACGGCAAGCCGAATGTGCGCCAGTCATGCGAGGGGGAGGCGCTCGGGACCGCAGGGATGAGCGGGGGGGCTGTTGACCTCGGCGCTGCGGCGGCGGCGGTGGAGGCTCAGAAATGCGCTCGCCAGGAGGACCACGGGACCAGCCAGGCCGCCCGTCGTAGGCCTTCTGCGGCGCCTCGCACGGGGGGCTTCTTGTTCTTAGGATTGCCGTGCGACTGCGAGAGAAGGATCTTGCTTCTATAGGCATTTTTTCTAGTTGGTGAGCGTAGGTTCATCCCAGGAAATTGATTACAATCAAAGGCTGTTCCTGTTTACCGTAAGTGGTTTCCTGCAAGTGATGCCAGGACTTGCCTTAGTCACGAGAGTTTATAGCAACAACAGAAATAGATGTTCAATGATTCGACGATTATCATGTCTCTAGGACTCACAAGCGACTTCTTAAGAAAATCAGGTAATGATAGAGTAAATTAAGATTACTAATAAGATATGAAAAAAGGTCATACATTCTAGCCCTTCTTTGTGATTTAAGTAATGCATGAAACAACGTTACGAAGAAATAGTTTCTTGCACTGGCATGTTTTCAAAGGCAGAAATGTAGTTTCGTTTATTAAGGTACCAAAAGCTACTCCGGTAAATATTTCATTCTATAGATATAAAACTGGAACTAAAACGTAGAAATTACTACGATTACCGGCCTCGGCACTATCATTACAACTACAGCAATTACTCCTAATTACTACAAAGACGTATATTATTTCTACTCTCATTAATACGGCTGCGTTCGACTTCCCACTGCGTGTATTTATGACTGAGGTAGTTGTTGTTACAATTATATTTTTTTTATTGTTAATGATTATGATTTTTACGATTATTGCACTTGTCAACCTCATACAGACACCTTTATTGTATTAGTGTTGTTAGTATCTATGGCACATCTGAATAGTAATGGTAAAATTTTCCGAATAACACAAAGGAATAGTAATATTGATAAAAACTGTCATTGCTATCATTGATCTTTTCTTTGCAAATAGCGCCATCATTGCCATATCACTGTTGACATTATCATTAAAAACTGCTGTAGTATTAAGAAAAGACGACCTATATATAATTAAAAGAGAGAAAGAGAGAGAATGATACGTGTCTGTTTATGAAGCAAAAATTATTATGCAGAAAGGAAGTGAGGGTTTAAATGTATCCAAATTATTTATATTAAAATGTAAAGATATGTGCAGATTTTCCTTTTCAATACTTTTCTTTCATTTTTCTCTTTTTCCCTCTCTGTTTCTGTCTCCGTTTGCCTGCCTGCCTGTTTCTCTCTCTCTCTCTCTCTCTCTCTCTCTCTCTCTCTCTCTCTCTCTCTCTCTCTCTCTCTCAATCTCTCTCTCTCTCTCTCTCTCTCTCACTCTCTCTCTCTCTCTCTCTCACTCTCTCTCTCTCTCACTCTCTCTCTCTCTCTCTCTCTCTCTCTCTCTCTCTCTCTTTCTCTCTCTCTCTCATCAGTACTAGTTAGGTGTAGCTTTCGAAATAATTTTCGAAATGCTAGTTTATAACATTAGCAACGTGGACAGAAATTAGATCGTAATAACAGTATATTGATTACAATTATTCTGGAAATGAAGAAATGTTAATGACACTATGATTGCCTCACATATGAAAA
>NC_061823.1:2991808-2994207 GCF_019202785.1 Penaeus chinensis | reverse complement strand
GTATTCTCCTCAGGGTGAGTGTTCAAGGAAGCTCGGAAATTCTCAGAGAGCGACAAAGGGCGAGATTAAGAATAATTGACCGTGCATTTTCGAACGCATAGTTGTTTTGTTTGATTTATCGGCTGTGCCTGACACCGGGCCAGTGAGGGCCAGGAGGACGAGCGGCGAGCGAAAGTTTCTCCTGCGGCGCCGACCCGTTACGCGGAGGCTGACTGACATCGAGGTCTTGGGGGCACCCGCGGAGGCGCCCGGGATAGAGTCTAGCGCGGACTCGTAAATAATTCCTGAGATTGATCAGTTCCTGGCCGTGTTCAAGCGGCGTCTTCAAGGCCAGGCTATTCCGATGTGAGTGTCGGAGGCTATTATATGTTACATTTCCGCCTATGTGTTCTGTGGAGCGTGGCGGACATCCATTGTCACTCAGTGCGGCGCCTTCGACACGAAATCCCTTCGGCGGAAGCGCTCGGCCGATCAGAGCTCTCGTCCCCGGTGTAAACAGGCGATAGCACTGTTGCGTGAACATTTGAATAGAAACCCATAGCCTGATTATCGGCGTCCCCTTGGTTCGGGGCTCTGGCTCCTGGCGACCGTCTTGACGCCGGAGCATCAACAGCCACAAGCAACACCGATGGTCGCAGGAACAGTGTGCGAACAAGCGGCGGGCTCAGGACCTACTTGCCGCTGCCGCTTTTTTCTTGCAAGACCGCACCCGCGCGCATGTACTTGCCGCGCCCGCACACGCATACACACAAAGTCCAAACTGGGCTCCTGATGTCTAACTTGGGACACGAGAGAAGGCTGAAGGGAGGAAGGGAGTTAAACGGAGAGAGGGACAGTTTGGGACTCAAGGAAGTGTGTGTGTGTGGGGGGGGGGGGGAGGCACGTGGGGCGGCGGCCAGCGAAGCGATGCAGGATTCAAGGACTGGCAGCCGATGTCCAACGCATCTCTGTAGGATGCGACACATCTCTCTGTCTCCTACTTTTCCTCCTACCCTTCCTCCTCCTCCTCCTCCTCCTTCTCCTCCTCCTCCTTCTCCTCCTCCTCCTCCTCCTCCTCCCCCCTCCTCCCCTCCCCCCTCCTCCTCCTCCCCTCCTTCCCCCCCTTCCTCCTCATCCTCCCCCCTCCCCCCCTTCCTCCTCATCCTCCCCCCTCCCCCCCTTCCTCCTCATCCTCCCCCCTCCCCCCCTTCCTCCTCATCCTCCCCCCTCCCCCCCTTCCTCCTCATCCTCCCCTCCTTCCCCCCCTTCCTCCTCCTCCCTCCTCCTCCTACTCCTCCCCCTCCTCCTCCTCCTCCTCCTCCTCCTCCTCCTCCTTCCCTTCTCCCCCCTCCTCCTCCTCCCCTTCTCCCACCTCCTCCTCCTCCTACTCCTCCTACTCCTCCTCCTCCTCCTCCTCCTCCTCCTCCTCCTCCTCCTCCTCTCCCTCCTCCTCCTCCTCCTCCTCCTCCTCCTCCTCCTCCTCCTCCTCCTCCTCCTCTCCCTCCTCCCCCTCCCCCCCTCCTTCCTCTTCCTCCTCCTCCTCCTCCTCCTCCTCCTCCTCCTCCTCTCCCTCCCCCCCTCCTCCTCCTCCTCCTCCTCTCCCTCCCCCCTCCTTCTCCTCCTCCTCCTCTCCCTCCCCCCTCCTCCTCCTCTTTCTATTCCTATTCCTCCTTCTCCTCCTCCTCCTCCTCTCCCTCCCCCCTCCTCCTCCTCTTTCTATTCCTATTCCTCCTCCTCCTCCTCTTCCTCCTCTTCCTCCTCTTTCTCTTCCTATTCCTATTTCTCCCCCTCTTTCTCCTTTTCCTCCTTCTCCTCCTCCTGAATCTCTTCTACCTCCTCTTCCCTCTCTTGCATTATTTCTTTCCCCCATCAACCAGTCCATTGTGTGGTTGCCCTTTTTCTTTCTTGTGTTTGTTTATTCATTGTCTTGCTATTTTTTTCTTTTTGTTTTTCTTTCCCGTAATCATTTGTTCCTTTTACTTGTTGCGCGTTTGTCTCTTCGCCTTTCTGCGACTCCGCCCCGCCATGCCATAGTTTCTTCTTTTCTTTTCTCTTTCTTCCTATCCCATGCCTATTCTTCCCTCCTCCCCTCCCCCCTTCCTTTCCCCCTCCTTTCCCCCTCCTTTCTCCGCCCTTTTCTTCCTACTTTCACATTTCCCCTTCCTCAACCTCTGCCTTCCCTTCCTCTCTCTCCCTTTCCCCTTCCCATCTCTGTTCCTCGTTCCTCTCCCCTTCTCCCCCTTCTTTTCTTTCTCCCACTCCCTTCCCCTCCCCTCCCCCTCCCTTTCCTCCCTCTCTCATTCTCCCTCTCTCATTCTCCCTCCCTTTCCTCCTTTTCTCATTCTCCCTCCCTTTCCTCCTCCTCTCATTCTCCCTCCCTTTCCTCCCTCTCTCATTCTCCCTCTCTCATTCGAGGCAGA
>NC_061823.1:2964308-2979308 GCF_019202785.1 Penaeus chinensis | reverse complement strand
GTGTGGTGTTGTGTGTGTGTATGTGTATGTGAAAATGTGTAGGGTGTATGGGGATGTGTGTGCGTGTGTGTATGTATGTATGAATAAATGTAGGCAATGTATGTATATCCGCCCCACACCCCCCCAGATCCGACCGGCCATTTAGTGGCTGCGCACTCCCCGCACTAGTGATAGCTGCTAGTTGCACTCGCTCCTCTCCTCTCGGTCCTCCCCTCTCGCTCCCTCCGCTTTCCTTCATGAGGCGGATACTTAGCTCTTGCTGTCCACTACAATTGAAAGGATTTAACTTGCCACGTTTCTGTTTATTGTTAGCCGTTCCTTTCGGTATTCTGCCCCTAAACACCCCTCTGCCTTCCACAAGCCCTCGATTACTTCTAGGTTTGGAAGCGGCGTGCCTCAGCATGATGCATTTAATACTTCAGAAGGCAAGTATGTCATTTGGATGTCGACCACTGGCCGCGGCCGAGGGTCAGGGGTGACAGGTACAAGGCCAGCGACGGCCGAGGCGGCTGGACAGCAGCTTTTATCTTGGAGTGCCCCATTACCCCCTCTCCTCGACCCCGCACGCTCGTTGGCGCACGCTCGGGCGCTCACACCAAAACACACACACACACACACACACAACCACACACCAACACACCACACACCCCACACAACCCCACACCACACCACATAACACATACACAAACAATTTAACTTCGTTGGCTGCCAGAATTGGATGTGGATGGCATAAGTATTGATAGCTGGCGAGAAGGACGGATGCATGGCAATAAAGCTGTGAACAAAAGTGCCTGCCTGTTCTTTCTTACCAATATGCGGTTCGCGTGAAAGTGTCAACCGGAACACGCGAAGCAAGTTGCAGCACGTGACCACAGAGTGCGCAAGAGCGGCTGGGCTTTGCAGAACGGGTTGCTTTTATTCTGTATTCACATTTTCTATTTTCTTTCTTTAAATATGTATGTTTACATATCAGTGTAACTCCCTCTCTCTCTTTCCCTCCCTCCCTCTCCCTCTCTCCCTCTCCCTCCCTCTCCCTCTTCCCTCTCCTCCCTCCTCTCCCTCCCCTCCCTCCCTCCCTCCCTCTCCCTCTCTCCCCCTTTCCCCCCTCCCTCCCCCCTCCCTCCCCTCCCTTCCCTCCCTCTTCCCTCTCTCCCTTCTCCCTCTCTCCCCCTCCCCCTATCCCTTTCCCTTCTCCCTCCCCTCTCCCCCCCCCCTCCCTCCCCCCCCCCCCCCCCCCCTCTCTCTCTCTCTCTCTTCTCTCTCTCTTTTCTCTCTCTCTCTCTCTCTCTCTCTCCCTGTTTCTCTCTCTCTTCTCTCTCTCTCTCTCTCTCTCTTCTCTCTCTCTCTCTCTCTCTCTCTCCCCTGTCTCTCTCTCTTCCCTTCCTCTCTCTCACTCTCTCACTCTTCCTCCTCCTCCTCTTCTCTCTTTCTTCTCTCTCTCTCTCTCTCTCTCTCTCTCTCTCTCTCTCTCTCTTTTCTCTCTCCTCCCGTCTCTTCTCTCTCCTGCTCTCTCTCTCTCCCTGTCTCTCTCTCTCTCCCTGTCTCTCTCTCTCTCCCTGTCTCTCTCTCTCTCCCTGTCTCTCTCTCTCTCCCTGTCTCTCTCTCTCTCCCTGTCTCTCTCTCTCTCCCTGTCTCTCTCTCTCTCCCTGTCTCTCTCTCTCTCCCTGTCTCTCTCTCTCTCCCTGTCTCTCTCTCTCTCCCTGTCTCTCTCTCTCTCCCTGTCTCTCTCTCTCTCCCTGTCTCTCTCTCTCTCCCTGTCTCTCTCTCTCTCCCTGTCTCTCTCCCTGTCTCTCTCTCTCTCCCTGTCTCTCTCTCCCTTCCTGTCTCTCTCTCTCCCTTCCTCTCTCTCTCTCTCTCTATCTCTCTCTCACTCTCTCCCTCTCTCTCTCTCTCTCTCTCTCTCTCTCTCTCTCTCTCTCTCTCTCTCTCTCTCTCTCTCTCTCTCTCTCTCTCTCTCTCCCTCTCCCTGTCTCTCTCTCTCTCCCTGTCTCTCTCTCTCTCCCTGTCTCTCTCTCTCTCCCTGTCTCTCTCTCTCTCCCTGTCTCTCTCCCTGTCTCTCTCTCTCTCCCTGTCTCTCTCTCTCTCCCTGTCTCTCTCTCTTTCCCTGTCTCTCTCTCTTTCCCTGTCTCTCTCTCTCTCCCTGTCTCTCTCTCTCTCCCTGTCTCTCTCTCTCTCCCTGTCTCTCTCTCTCTCCCTGTCTCTCTCTCTCCCAGTCTCTCTCTCTCCCTGTCTCTCTCTCTCCCTGTCTCTCTCTCTCTCTCCCTCTCCCTCACATTCACACATTCACACATTCACACATTCACACTAACTCGCTCTCACTCACTCGCTAACTGCACATAAAAAAACATTTTATACATATATACATACACATATCTCTTTTCTCTGCCTGTCTTACTTGTCCGTATCTCTGTTATATATAAATTCCTAACACTCACTCGAAGTAACTTGACCTCCCATCTGAGGCCAAGAAATCGGCAAAGGATCTCGTCTTGAGAACAGCACGTGTGTCGCTAAGGCTGATGCTTGAGATTTGGAAAACATGTGAAGTGAATAAAAGCGGAAAATTAAGATTGGACGTTCTCTGTTGTGAGTCAGGCCACCGCCTCTTGGCCTGGTTTTGTCACTGCTGGTGAGACGGACTTTCCTTTGACGTCTGTCTCGTATATGACTCTTATGGACTAGGCCTAAACACGCACACACGGACATACAAGCACACTAAGGCCCGTGCAAATGCAGTTAAATTACACAGCTTGCGCATAATCCATTGAGAATAGTTTTTCTTGCAAGCATGAGAGTGATGAGCACGTGGTCACGACACATGACAACAGCGATTGCAAGTGTGCATTGGAGAGGGAAGGGGGGAGCGATCAGAGGGCTGTTATCAGTGACTCGAGAAGCAGACGTGACGTCTCGTCATGCTTTCAGAACATCTTGATTTCCCCTCGAAGGAGCTTGCCAGCGGTTTGTTGCTTCCTCGCCCGCCCTTTGTACGCCAGCCATCGCCAGTACTTGGAATGATTATCAGGAATACCGTTCTTGCCATTTCTGTTGCTGCTGTTATTACCTTCATTCCTTTTTTCTGGTTCCAACATTTGCTTATTATTTTATATACTCTCACCCCATCTACAGTTGTTACCGTTAATTTTATTGTCTGGCATGTAGTAAGAAGTGCCCTCGGCCCCTGCGGAACAAGAGAGCCGACGCGGGCGAAGGACGCGAGCCGCAGGAGTGGCCCGCCGCGCGCCGGGACCTCGCTGGAGCCAAGTGCAACTCGAGCCCAGAAGGCGCGAACGGAGAGTCGCTTGAGGAGGCCAAGCCGGGCGCATTTGCGAGGGAACATAGGGGATCCCGACCCAGGGAGATGCGCAGTCGAAAGGGGGGGGGGAGAGGAGAAAGCGTGTGGATCTGCGCGTTTTGCACGTTTCTCTTCGATAGCGGTGTGACGGCGTGTCACTTTCATGATGTGACAAGGTTGGGAAAAGGTGTCACCTGGTGAGCCCCAAGCTGGCGGCCAGAAGACTCCAGTTCATCTCAGGGAAGCTGAGGATTACAGCCGAGATGTGATGTTACACTTTTGTAATTCACCTCACTTCTGCCAAGCAAGGCATTTTTACATCGAACTTCAGAGAGTGTACCGTTTCTTAACTTTTCGAATCTCCAAATCACGGGTCTTTAACCTCTCCCTTGCATCCCCTCCCCCACCTCTGCCCGTCTTCTCCCGACCCACGAACTATGTAATTACAGGAGAGGGGTCTTATTTTTTGTGCATGTGCTAATGATACCGTGAAATGGCGGCATTTTCCCGCCCTGATAATTAAATTCTAATTGGGACAATTCTTCAGCTAAAGTAAGGGTTGCATTAATAGGAACAGGGGATAGGGTCTGCCGATTCTATTGTGTTTTATGAAGTACGTATTATATGCACATTTTTGTCGCACCAGGAATCTGTACATGACTCATGCATGCGTTAACCTGTGAGTCGCGCATGTTGCCATGGTGACGAGGGTATAACAAGGCCCTGGAACAGGTATATCCCGTATGTTTAAAACAATATTCATATTATTTCCTCCTTCAGAAATAACAGAACTGTTGGCACGACTAAAAACTGGACTTGACCTTCTTCCCTGCGCTGATGAAAATGTGTAAATGAAATATCAAGGTTGGGAAGCGTGTCCTCCCTTTATTTCGGGCGTTTTTCTTCCCAGCCACGAGCTCAGGGGTGAGAGGAGGCCACTCAGCGAGCGTAGCGGAAGTCTCCCGTGGTCGGTCGCGTCGCGGCCAGAGCAGCTGATCCATTCAGTGACTCACAGAATTCCAGTCGGTGTGAAGGTGTCTCAAGCGGGTCGCGCCTGCCCTCCCGACTCGTGTGTTTAGGCTTGAGCCGAGGCAGTCCTTTGACAATGACAGTGGTGCAGGCGCGTGTTTTTAGTGGCCGTCCTCGTAATCTTCTCCCCTCTGTAATGGTTGTGGAGGATGAGTGAAAACTTAATGTGCACATTGACAGTAAATCACATACGAGCTGGACTTCACCTGCTACAGAAAGGCTTAATTGGTTCGCGATTGTCGGTTTTGAGCACGAGAGAAACTGGTAAGTGATTTACGTAACTTTGGCTAAGACTTCGCCACATGGACCAATGCTCTGCGTTGCACAGAAGCAACATGTGGTATGTCGCTCCTGTTGGTGTTGCCACGCATGACCGGGCCGTGAGTGTCACACTACTCGCTTACAATATAACTTGATGGATCGTCACTTGAGCGATTGCTTGCTCGTTGATATCGGTGTTGGTTCGTGGAAATATTCGAAGGTTCATGTTGTGTTGTGGTTCGATGGACAGTGGCAGATGGGACACGCAAACGGTATTCACGCACGCATACTGACACGCACACCCATAGTCCCTTCTACCAAAGTTTCGATATTGTGAAAATCGTGAACGGATAAACATTCCCTCGCGCGAGTGAGCGCACGCACAAACGTACACACACGCACGCACAGTATTATGATGTAATATTAAATAATAGTAACAATAGAGTTGAAATTGAAATCACATTCTAAATATGAAACTCGGTAATGATATCTAAGTGCAAAGATGTGGTAGTTTCAATTATTATCGTAGTACCAGTTTCACGATTAGCCAATCAGATCGTTGCGTAATAGACATCCTGACATTTAAAGACTGACAGTAATCAGACGCACCAGAAACTGTATCTCGTTTTTTCGTGTCGTGCTGGAGGTCGTGCAGTGAACGGGGCTCACGCGCCGCTCCCAAAAGTCAAGTATTTTCGGATAAAAAAGCTTTCCCTTAGCTTTCTTTTGCGATACCTATTACGGTCCGTGGATCAAGGCTGCAAGCACAGGCTCTTTGTCTTCTAAAACATGTTATGCAAAGTTTGAGTCTGAAAGGCAAGGCTTTACAAAGCCTGCAACGAGACATTGCGAATGTTCAGCTGATGCCCCTTTGCTGTCTTAGTTGCAAGGAAAAAAAAAAAAAAAAAAAAAAAAAAACAGCTCATAGACATGCATAAGACTGCAAACAGTAAACGAATGAAAACGCCCATAGGTAAGGTCATAAGCAAAGAATTTCCAACTCTCCCTCTCCCTCTCTCTCTCCCTCCCCCCTCTCTCTTTCTCTTTCTCTTTCTCTTTCTATCTATCTATCTATCTATCTATCTATATCTATCTCTGTCTCTCTCTCTTTCTATCTTTCTTGCCGCTCTCGCTCTCACTCTTTCTTTCTTTCTCTTTTTGTCTAGGCTATCTATCCACCTGTCTCTCTGCCTCTACCTATGTCTGTCTATCTATCAATTTGTCTGTCTGTCATTCTGTCTGTCTACCCACCTATCTGTTTGTCTACCTACATACCTTCCTGCCTATATATTTATTATATCTATCTATCTATTGATATCCATCCATCCATCTCTATCTTCTTTTATCTATATCTCCCTATATATCTGTCTATCTATATCTATATATAGTTTTTTGTTGTCTCCATGAAAAAGTATGTATTCCCACATTCCACATAGCTATTCCCACATCAAGTCCTCAACTTTCATGCTTGCAGCGACACACCCATGCACACACGCACGCACGCACGCACACAGCACCCCCCCCCCCCCCCCACTACACACACAAACAAACAAGTTCTCGTTTAAACACAAGAGGAAGCAGACAGGTTGCACTGTTGTTCAATTAAAATAATTCCGTTATGTAAACCTCCTAAATTCTTCCGGCAAAGTTAACAGCAGAACAAAAAAGAGTAGGGAAGAGAGAGAAAGAGAGGGAGGGGGAGGGAGAAAGACAGGAAAGGGAGAGCGAGAGCGAGGGAGGAGGAGGAGGTGAGGGGAAAAGAGGGCGTGTGTGTAAATGAAGTCGCGTCGACCACAGCGGCCGTCGCTCCATTAGATTTCCGGGGTGACAGCATCGTGGCTCTCTGGTGATTAGCTTACGTGACTTGGTGTGATGGGGTTGGGGCTGCGGGTAAATTTATGACTGCTGTTGATATAATTGCAGCTGTAATCGCCGATACCTTTACTCTGTTGCGATCGAATGTGACGTCGGTGATATACAATCACCTTCACTGCAGCCGTGCGATTTTATGAGCGGTGTGCACGAGCATGGTACGTCGCCTCTCACCCCGCAGCTCGTCGACTCTTGTTTGCTCCATTGACCCCTGACGGCATTCGGCAATAAAAATGTTTTCGTTACGCATGTATCATGATAATTCTTAGTTTGTCTTTTCCTACTCCTCTTCTTCCTCTCTTCCCATTCCCCTTCCCCTTCCCCTTCCCTTCCCTTCCCTTCCCTTCCCCTTCCCCTTCCCCTTCCCCTTCCCTTCCCTTCCCTTCCCCTTCCCCTTCCCCTTCCCCTTCCCCTTCCCCTTCCCTTCCCTTCCCTTCCCTTCCCTTCCCTTCCATTCCCCTTCCTCTTCCTCTTCCTCTTCCTCTTCCTCTTCCTCTTCCTCTTCCCCTTCCTCCTCCTCTCCCTCTCCTTCTTCCTTTTCCCCCTCCTCCCCCTCCTTTCCCTCTTGCTTTGCTTTCCTCCATCCTCCTTTCCTTCCAGTATATAGGCCTATGTGCATTCGAGGCTTACATAATGGCTTGGAAAATCTATCCGCCGCGGGGGCTGCACGGTCAGAATGTCTTGCTTCTCTCGCCATGGCATGAGAACAATAGCGAGAAGAGCTTCCTGCTTGCGAGGGCGTCGAGGTTCTTGCAAGCTCCTCGCCTCTCCCCGGGCGTGTCTCTTTTTCCCCCCGCCGCGTCCGCTGCAACGCTGCCTTAACGGTTACGTTGTCAGTCAGCCCTAAAAACGAGAGGGGAACCAAGACCCACACATACAGTCTCGATGCCTCCCGTTTCTCCCTTTCTGTTGCTTGTTCGCTTAGCGCTCGGAGTGCACGGGGGGGGGGGGGGGGCGTTCGCGCGGTGAGGTGTTGTAATGTAATGCCGCGTTGCCGTCGCTTTCGTTATGGTTCCTCTGGGATCAGAAAGTGCGACGAACGTGGCCACAGCTATTGTTGGAAAAGTGCGCTTGTACAAGGGAAGTGCTGCATGTTTGGAAAGATGATTATGTTATATATGTCTTGTGTGTGTGGTTATGGGTGTTGTAAAAATCAATTCTAAAAATCAACTGTTGTATCTAGTACTAAAGGACTAGACACAGCTTATTTAATGTATCTTCGTATTTTGACGAAGAAGGGCATTAAGGGGGAACCATATTTGTATATTTGTGAGCAATACCTTCTAAAGTAGAAACATTGTTTGGCATCATGTTTATGGTTATCTTACGCAGTGTTCTTGACGGGATTCGGCAGAGGAAGATTTACGCGATGTTGCGTCGGCGTGCAAAGTTGCTTGGGATTTTCCAAACCGTGAGAAAAAAAACAGAGCTTTGTGTTTACTTCAACGAAGGAAATAAACACAGAATTTTTATTGTTTAAAATTGTGGCAGTGGTTATAGTTAGGCTTGACTCGTGGTGTGAAAAGTCCAGGGGAGAAGTGGGCTTGGGAGGAGCGTCAACAGGACGTTGCAGCTGAGGTTTTTGCTTGTCATGTAGGTTCTAAGATCAGCATAGGCCTCGTTGCATCACCGCACCACACTGCATAGATCGAGGATTGAGGAGCGATGTTGAGAGTGAGGCAGCGAGTGTGAGAGCGGCAAAAGGAAGGGTGTGACTCTGTATTCAAGGTAAAACGACGTAGGGTGTTGGTGGGAAGGAGAGGCGCTTTGACGCCTAAGACTTGTTGAAAGACGAAAAAAAGGACGTTGAGTTGTCAGCTTTAAATATAAAATAAAATAAGATGTTGATAACAAAAAGGAAGGGGGTGGAAGAGAAGAGAACTTGTTTGCACCTTCTCTGTCTATATATCTCTTTCTCTGTCTGTTTATGTGTATGCATGCCTGTCGGTCTGTCTGTCGATCTATCTATCTACCTATCTATTTATATACATATATTTAAACCTATACACAAACACATATGCATATACACACTAATACATACACATGCACATACACATACTCATATACACATACACATACACATGCACATACTCATATACACATACACATGCACATACTTAAATATAGATACATACATACATGTGCGTGTTTGTCTTTGTGGATTCCGACTTGTTGCTTGTCGCTGTCCTCCCCCGAGCGGCGAGGGGCTTCGCCTGCTGCTCGGGGAAGCTTTTGTTTCTTTTGTCTGTATTTCCGCCTCTGAAGATTTCCACTCACTTCCCTCTGATTTTTTTCCTGCAACATTGTTCTGTAATCAGCTAGATCTTTTTCGCAATTGTTCTTTTTTAAACTGATATTACAATCCCTTTGAAAGTAATTGAATTTCGTTTTCATAAAGAAAATGTCTGCGGGAGAAAGGACGGCGGCAAGGAGGAAAGGCAAGCGCGAGGATTTCTTGCCGACCGCACAGCCTCGACACAAACAGATTGCCAGATATTTGCTGTTGCTGTTGATGCGGCTTTGTAGGGAGCCGGGGAGAGCAGGGCGGTCACAATGTTGCAAGACTCACTCTGCAAGGCCCCAGCCCTTGACATGATTCCTTCAGAAAGCAGGCTAGCCCCGCGCCCGCCGCCCGCGCCTTCTGGGTCATGTCCGTGGTGGGAAGCCTCGAGCCGCAGTGGTTGTTACTGGATAATACTTGTTACTTACTGGCAAGTGGATTAGTTTTGAACTGAAGCTGATTAGTGATTTGGATCAGTAAATCCGTATTGGTGGCGTCAGATGTTCGAAGCGGCGACCGCGGGAGGTTTGATGTTAAGAATGGTAGGAAAATAGCGTGGCTTCTCGCATGTCTTGGACGGAAATGAATTATGATGGAGATAAATGAACCTCGCTCTTTCTGGTCATCTAGAAGCCATCCTTATTCTGTCTGTCTGTTCGCCTCCACTCGCTCTTTCATTCTCTATTGCCGCCCTTCCCTACTCCTTGTTTCGTTGCCTCCCCCGCCAAGCTTTCTGTGCTCCCTCCCCCTCCCTCGCCCTTTCCTCTCCTTGCCCTTCTTTTTGCTCTTCTTTCTATCGTTGACTGTCTTTAGCCACAATATATGTTTTACAGACAATTCACTTACATTAAACGCTTCTACCCCTGGGTACACAGGTAAAAATACAATTCTATCCATTTGAAGCTTCATAATGCGACATTTCATCGCGTTTGCTTCGAGCTTCACCGACGAAAATATATGCCTACAAGTAAATAGCTTCGTTCGTCGACGTAATTTACTTCGCACTCTTAATACCATACACGGGCCTATGTCGCTAAGTGTATCATTGCGTCCGCGCGCGCTACGTGTATGTAATAATGTCATTGCGTCTTACTGAGTCTACTTGTGGGGGGGATGCGTTAATGTGGCAGTTTAAAGCGAAATCAAACAATCTGTTTTGTTGTGCAACTTTATTACAAAAATACCCCCAAGTTCTCGCAAATAAAACAGTAAAGATGACTTTACCCATTTCCATTTTGTATCCGCCACATTAATGCGGCTGGTTAGCAACCCTGCAAACGTTACCTGAAGTCAGACTTTGCAACGAGTCTTCTAAAGTACAGAGATTGATTTAGATATTATTTTCATAAATATTTATAACTATTCAGGGTGAGGTTGCTTTTAATTTTTTTTCATCACATTACGTTCCGAAATCATGGTCTTGGCGAGTGACATCCTTCGTTCCAATAATCCTTGATTTTCCCATTAATTACCTTGAAGTAAGCGACTCTGAATACGGAATTTTCTGCTTGCCATTATTTGCAAGCAGTTTACTTCGGACTCTAAATACGGGCCACAGACACAGGGCCCACGCGCGACTGCTCTCGTTGGTCGGTGGCCGTAGATACGGTTATGCTGGTGTTGCATCGACTGATCGCGGCGCCAGTTTGCCGTCGGGCGGTTCACCTAAGGGCCTTGGAAATGGCGACTCTCGGACTCTGCGTTTTATCCCGAGCGAGGTGGCGCACAGAAGGCTGCCGGGCGGTCGGGCGTGCGGGCGTGCGGGCGGGCTGATAAGACACCGTGGGTGACACGGAGAGGGATGCGAGGCGGCAGTGGAATCGGGCCGTCGGGTGGCACTGGCAGACCCTGACCAATTTTTCCTCACGGGTGTCCGCAGAGCCTCGGGAGCTCCTGGAATCCTGTCCTGGTCAGCGATCGCTCCCGCCGCCTCGGGAGACTTGATTGTTTGAGGTGGAGCGGGTCCTTCGCTCGGCGCGTGTTGCAAGCGCGATTTGGGGGAAACGAGTCGGGGTGGCAAAGGTCATGTGGACGAGGTCAGCGCCATCTGAAGGCCAAGGGTGACGCGCAGAGAGCCAGATGCGTGTCTTGTCTGATGAAACGCACCGAAGCCCTTGCCCCGCCGTAGACGCGCGTCTGGGGGAGGCTTCAGGAAATAGGGTTTCAATTTTCTGTCACGAGGGAAGGATGCAACATGTAGTGGTTCTCGGATTTCACGTCCCGAGGCGGGAAGGATCCCATCTGCGGCGTGGCGACGGCGGTGGCCCGACGAGCGCGAACGCGGCCTCGGAGCGAGCGAATTTGAGCCTTGCGTCAGGCGTCAGAAGGCGGCGTGCACGGACGGCGCGCGATTCCAGCTTGCGCAAGAGGGCGAGCGCGCGCCGTGGGTGGCATTGCGAGACAAGAGTGAATTCTGCGCGCGAAAGACGATTATGGAGTCCCTGCATGCGCACTTCTCTGTGGTGGAAAGGAGAGAAGAGAGGGGTCGTTGTCGTCATCGTCATCGGCATGGCCACCGTCATCGTCGTACCCCATGCCGACGAAGGGAGATCGATGGCCAGGTCACGGCGGCTGCTGCCCGGGAGCGCCGCCCCGTCGTTGGCTTGCGAGCGCTAGTTCTCACACAGGTGGCGTTTAACTTCAAAATATGCATCCTCAAATTTTCTCGGCGATGTTTTTCTTAATAGAACTACATTGATGATTATTGAGAAGGTCACGGTTTAGTTCTGACCATTTGATTTATGATGGTGCGAACGAGTTTTTATACAAATTTCGATACTGTTATATAAATTGTTACGTCTCGAGGAAATATTCCTTATTACGTTATTAGACGTTATGGTATCAAGAGAGAGGCTGATACTCAAGGTAGATGACTGAGAGTAGTGGATCTCTGGCCGAGAAATGCACTTGAGATTGGCTAATCATCGGAGATTATCGTCGTCTTGCACCCAAACAAAAACGCTTCCGGTGGAAATTCAGGTTCATTTTCGCAATTGTGTGGAAAAGTCTTTTCCAGAATTCTCAAAGAAACGAACGAAAAAGCCTTGGCAATTCTAATCTTGACGAGAAGGAAAACCGTGTCGCAGTTTCGAAAGTTTGTGAGTTGTGAATCACACTTCTTTATTTCTGGCCGTTAAATCTTTCTTCTTTGCAAAATTAATGCGGATTATTACTGCAAGTGTGCCATTTGCGTCGCGAAAAGTAGCAGAGAACTTTCATTTCAGTTCAGTTCAAGTTATTTTCGTAGGTTTTACAGTTTATCAAGTGTGCCAGCCCTGCGACTGAGGGGTGGGAGGGGAGGGACGCCGACCGATAGTGTCACTGCTTCCTGAACGACAGGGGTTATTTTATTCAGATATTGATGTCTTGTAATCGCGAGTTCTCAAAATAGAAGGATATGTATATGAGAAGGAACTTCTTGTCGCATTCTTGCTGTATTGACTTTCCAGTAATGTGATAACCAAAGGCTGACGCCGATCCATAGCTGCGCCGGAGCAAATGGGGGCGGCCGCCCACGCCCACGGGCACTCGCCGGGGGGGGGGGGGGAGGGCATGCGTCGTATCTGAACGTGCAGCAAGGAGGGAAGGGGCGCGGAAAGACATGCTCACGCGCGCGCACACACACATGCATGTACACACACACACACACACACACACACACACACACACACACACACTGTCACTCACTCACTCACTCACCGATCTCTCCTTGCTCCCCCGCAGGGAGAAGGGGCGGCGGAGCTCACTTTAGGAAAACTCTTGTTTGAAGCAAACACATATAGAATTATGTATTTTGTTCGCCGTGGCGGTTGACTGACCGCTGCTGCAGTGTAGCATTTACGCATTTGCCCGTCATGATAAATGGCTTCATAGAAACGCTCTACCCTAGTTTGCTGTCTACAGGAGTGGCATTATTTTTTACATTTAGTCTCGTGCCCTTAATGAAACAAAAGCAAACATCATGAAACATCAAATATATGTTTGTAGTCACCGGAGTGTCCTTGTCACGGGAATAACACCGGTTACTGTTTCAAAGGCAGCTTGTGTTGGCGCAGCCAGCGCGAACGCGGCCCTGCGTCATGGCGGGAGTCATGGCACGCGCTAACATTACAATGGTCACCTGACCCTGGCACCTCCCCCTCTCGGTGACCTTTCTCCTCTGTGCCCTTTCGTCGCCGCACTCTCGCCTCGCCTTCGTCTCCTCCCCCTCGCCCCCCCCCCCCCATAAACTGCGGCTTTCTCGTCTTCCCTCTTTCCTTTTCTCTTTTTCTTTTCCTTCCCATTCTCTCACCCTCCCTCCTTCCCTCCTTTCTCCCTTTTTCTTTTCATTTTTCTCCTCACTCCCTGTCTCTTTCTCCATCTCCTTCCTTACGTACCTACCCCCACCATCCACCTTTCCTTCCTTACCTACCTATTCCCTCCCTCCCCCCCCCTTTCTATTTCTCTTTTCCTTTTCGCTCTCTCTCGTTCTTTCGTTCGTTCGTTCGTTCATTCGTTCGTTCGTTCGTTCCTTCCTTCCTTCCTTCATTCATTCATTCCTTCCTTCTTGCTTAACCTCCTCCCATCCTCCCTTCTTACCTACCCCCCCCCCCCTCTCTCTCTCTCTCTCTCTCTCTCTCTCTCTCTCTCTCTCTCTCTCTCTCTCTCTCTCTCTCTCTCTCTCTCTCTCTCTCTCTATCTCTCTCTCTCTTTCTCTCCCCTCCCTCCCTCCCCCCCCCTCCCTCCCCCCCCCCCTCCCTCCCTCCCTCCCTCCCTCCCTCGCCCCCCCCCCCCCAATTTTGCCCCCTCCTACCGTCTACCTGACCTGCCAGTGCCACCGTCATATATTTGGAGAGGGACATACCATCTGGGACACTAGATTGTTATCGCTTTTTGACGTCATAGAATAATATATGAGAGACTTAGTAATTAGGATATTTATCTGTGCCATCGATGTGTTTATTCTACTTATTTTCCGTATTGTTTGAATGTGCACATCCGTAAGGAGAACACACACACACACACACACACACACACACACACACACACACACACACACACACACACACACACACACACACACACACACACACACATACATACACACATACACACACACATACACACATACACACACACATACACACATACACACACATACACACACACATACACACATACACACATACACATACACACATACACATACACATACACACACGCGCGCGCGCGCACACACACACACACACACACACACACACACACACACACACACACACACACACACACACACACACACACACACACCCCCCCCCCCCTCTCTCTCTCTCTCTCTCTCTCTCTCTCTCTCTCTCTCTCTCTCTCTCTCTCTCTCTCTCTCTCTCTCTCTCTCTCTCTCTCTCTCTCTCTCTCTCTCTCTCTCTCTCTCTCTCTCTCTCTCTCTCTCTCTCTGTGTCGTCCTCACCCCTCCTTCCTCCCTCCCTCCGTCCCTGTCTCCCCTTCTCTCCCTCTCGTGCGCCTACGCTTCCTCCCTCCCCTCCCTCCCCTCCCTCCCCTCCCTCCCCTCCCTCCCCTCCCTCCCCTCCCTCCCTGTCTCCCGCCTCCCCCTCCTTGCTTATTCTCACGCTGCACGAAAAAGACCATCATTTTTAATTCCGCACGAACACTCGTTCATGCAGCGCCGCTTTGCACTGGCCGCCGTCCGCCCTCTCGGAAACTAGGCCTTCACCTCGCATCTTGCACACGAGTAAAAAGGCGGAGAGCCAGAGAAACTGAATCGTGGAACGAGTTGCGTCACGCTGCACTATGTTAATTACCCCCTCCCCTGGCCCTGCTCCCCCTCCCCTGGCCCTGCTCCCCCTCCCCTCGCCTCCGCGTGGTGCCACATGCAATGCCCAGACCAGTGGGCTCCTGCTGGAGGGGCGTGGGTGAGGGCGTGAAGGGCGCGTGAGGGCGCGATCGTCACTGTCTCCTCCGGGTGTTTATTGGGTGATGGGGAAGGGGGGGGGGGGCTGCGTCTTGAGCCCGGGGAGAATCCGCGACAAAGGCGTGTTCATTCATCCTTCCCTTCCTTCATTGATTCATGTATTCGGCCGTTATGACATGCGTCCTTTCCTTGCCCGGTGCTTTGTGGTGGCCACTCGTACCCATATCCCGTACAAGTCCTTCCCTGGTTTTGCAATCCTGCCCCGTCCCTCCCCCCTCCTTCCTCATCCTCGACCTTGTATTATATTGACCTAATTACCCCCCCCCCCTCCCCCTCTTGTTGCCCGGGGGGAGGGGG
>NC_061823.1:2926808-2941808 GCF_019202785.1 Penaeus chinensis | reverse complement strand
TTATGATAGATCTATATGTTTTCGTTATAAATTCTGTTGAGAGAGATAAAAGAGGGGTTGATAGATAGAAAATCTTTTACAGAGATCAATATGGTGATTAGATACCATAGGTGATACTATAGAAATCTTGTTATCATAGAGTCACCTAGGGGTGATTATGAGACAAAGAGGGTTAGCTATATAGAAAAATGGGGTGCTATATGCGGATAAACTTTTGAGAGATATAATAATAGGTGAGCGATTAGAAAGAGAAAGAGCGAGAAAAGGAGAAGGAGAAAGAGAAGAGAGGAAGGTTGAGAGAGAGAGGAAAGGTTGAGAGCGAGAGGAGGAAGAAGGGTGAGCGAGAGAGAGAGAGATGAAGGGTTAAGAGAGAGAGCGAGAGAGGAAGGGTAATGAGAGAGAGCGAGAGAGAAGGTGGTTAAAAGAGAGAGAGAGATAGCGTGAGGGAGAGAAGGAGATAGAGGAGAGGAAGGTAAGGGTGAGAGAGAGAGAGTGATGGAGAGAGAGACGGGTGAGAGAGAAGAGAGAGAGAGGAAGGTTGAGCGAGCGAGAGCGCTGAAGGGTGAGAGAGAGAGAGCAGGAAGGGTGTATTGAGAGAGAGCGAGCGAGGACGGGGTGATAGGATGCGAGCGAGGTAAGGGTGATAGGATTTGAGAGAGAGAGAGGAGGGTTGAGAGAGATAGAAGGAGGAAGGGTGAGAGAGAGGAGAGAGCGGAAGGGAGAGCGAGAGAGATGAGAGGAAGGGTTGAGAGCAGAGCGGAGAGAGGAAGGAGTGAGGAGAGAGAGAGAGGAAGGCGTGAGAGGAGAGAGAGCGAGGACGGGTGAGCGAGATATACGAGAGGAAGGTTGGTGAGAGAGAGAGAGGAGAGGAAGTGTAGGGTGTGACTGGAGTACGAGAGAGATGACTGAGTGCTGAGGCGAGAGAGAGGACTGTGGGAGGGGAGAGAGAGAGAGATGAAGGGTGAGCGAGAAGAGGCTAGAGGAAGGGTGAGAGGAGAGAGAGAGGCAGGGTGCTGAGATAGAGATAGAGGAAGGGTGAGATAGAGACGCAGAGAGAGGAGTGGAGAGACGCGGAGAGCGAGAGCGGAATGTGCAGAGAGCGACGAGCGAGATGAAGGTGTTCTGAGAGGAGCCGAGAGAGAGGAAAGGGTGAGATAGAGAGAGATGAGAGGAAGGGTCGAGCCGAGAGAGAGAGAGGAAGGGTTGATTGAGAGAGAGAGGAGGAATGGTGAGAGAGATAGGAGCGGATGAGGAAGGGTGGAGAGAGAGAGAGAGAGGAAGGGTGAGAGAGGAGAGGAGAGAGGATAAGGGTGATGAGAGAGAACCAGAGGAGAGCGGAATAAAGGGTGGAGCGAGATAGGGAGAGAGGAAGGCGTTTGAGAGATGAGCGAGAGAGAGGAATTTGAAGAGAGCGAGAGCGAGAGTACAATGGTGATGAGAGAGAGAGATTGAGATGAAAGTTTAGATAAGGAGCGAGAGAGGGAAGGGTAGCGCCGAGAGAGAGAGAGGAAGGGTAGTGAGAGAGAGAGATTGAGAGAAGAGAGCGAGCGAGACGAGCGAGAGAGGACGGGTCTGATGTGATGAGCAGAGAGAGAGAGGAAGGGATGAGAGAGAGAGAGAGATCGAGACCGAGAGATGAGTGATCGAGAGAAGATGGAGAGAGGATGAGAGGAGAGAGAGAGAGGAAAAAGGAGTGAGAGAGAGAGAGACGAGAAGAGCGAGAGACGAGATAGATAGGAGAGAATAAAAAGTGGGTTAGAGAAGAAGATTAGAGAGGGGCGAGAGAGAGATAGAGAGTGTGAGCGAGGAAAAGGGTGAGAGTGAGCGACGAGGAGAGAAGGAGAGGGAGAGAGAGATGGAGAGAGAGGGAGAGAGTGAGGAGAGGGGAGAGATGGAGATTGTGAGAGAGGGATGAGAGAGGGGAGAGAGAGGAGAGTGAGATGAGAGAGAGGAGAGAGTGAGGGAGAGGAGGTGAGGAGAGAGGAGAGGGGTGGGAGGGAGTGGGGGGAGGGAGGGAGGGAGAGAGAAGAGGAGAAGAGAAGAGA
This sequence comes from Penaeus chinensis, assembly GCF_019202785.1. Lineage (NCBI taxonomy): Eukaryota > Metazoa > Arthropoda > Malacostraca > Decapoda > Penaeidae > Penaeus > Penaeus chinensis. The sequence goes on along the minus strand of NC_061823.1, from coordinate 2,939,763 downwards.
AGAAAAGAGAAAGAGAAAGAAAAGGAGACTTATCGCAAACTGGATGAATTTAACCTCCACACGAACTGCTTCCCATCGCAATGAGCGAGGGTTAAACGCGCCTTTATCGCTCAGCCGATGTGAATTATGGGTGCCATTGTGCATACTTTATATTTTATTTATATACTGAATTAGGAGTTCGATCAAGCTTATCTGCCGCTTGTTTTAGTCTCCGTGCATACAGCGGCCGTTTACCCTGAACGCAGCTACACCTGTTCACCACCTGTGCGAAGGGTTACCTGACTTTCCTCAGTTCTTTCACCTCCACGGAAGAGGGAGAACAGAGCCGCCAGTCTCGCGTCCGCACGTGCATTTTTAGTCAGACAAAACACGAGGCGAGTGAGCATAGCCCTAGCGTCGTTCTGCAAGGGCTTCGGCACCCAGACGTGCTGTCACGGCATCAATTTGGCCATGAGAGGCGTGGGGATGATGACATCCATGCTGACATGTCGCAAGACGTGCCATCTGCTCGGATATTGGGCCCAATTGTGGTCATGGAACTCACCCGTGTCAGGATAGTTTATGCAGCACCTCTCATTTTCATGTATAGATAGCATGTGCTACATCCTATGGAGATACATGTTCATTATACAAACATATTACCGGTATAAGTTATTATGTTACTTGTCCCTAAGCTGCCGCTACCCTTTACCTTCCTCATCTATTAATCATGACCGAAAAATGTCCTCGTCCCTCTCCCTATCCCTGTCCCCCCTCCTCCCCCTTTCCCTCCTCCTTTTCCTCCTCTTTTCCCTCTCCCTCTCCCTCCCCCCTTTCCCTCTCCCTCCCCCCTTTCCCTCTCCCTCTCCCCCTCTCCCTCCCCCTTACCCTTACCCTTTCCCTCTCCCTCTCCTTCCTCTCCCTTTCCCTCTCCCTCCTCTCCCTTTCCCTTTCCCTCCCCTCCCCCCTCCCTCTTTCCATCCCCTCCCCGTCCCCCTCCCTCTTTCCATCCCCTCCCCGTCCCCCTTTCCCCCTCTCTCTCCCTCCCCCCTTTCCCACTCTCGCTCCCTCCTCTCCTCCCTTTCTCGCTCCTTCCCCCTCTCCCTTTCTCGCTCCTTCCCCCTCTCCCTTTCTCGCTCCCTCCCCCTCTCCCTCTCCCTTTCTTGCTCCCTCCCCTCTCCCCCTTCCCCTCCCCTTCTTGCTCCCTCCCCTCTCCCTCTCCCTTTCTTGCTCCCTCCCCTCTCCCTCTCCCTTTCTTGCTCCCTCCCCCTCTCCCTATCCCTCTCCCTTTCTTGCTCCCTCCCCCTCTCCCTATCCCTCTCCCTTTCTTGCTCCCTCCCCCTCTCCCTTTCTAGCTCCCTCCCCTCTCCCTCTCCCTCTCCTTTTCTTGCTCCCTCCCCTCTCCCTCTCACTTTCTTGCTCCCTCCCCCTCTCCCTCTCACTTTCTTGCTCCCTCCCCCTCTCCTCCCTCTCCCTCTCCCTATCTTGCTCCCTCCCCTCTCCCTCTCACTTTCTTGCTCCCTCCCCCTCTCCTCCCTCTCCCTCTCACTTTCTTGCTCCCTCCCCCTCTCCTCCCTCTCCCTCTCCCTATCTTGCTCCCTCCCCTCTCCCTCTCACTTTCTTGCTCCCTCCCCCTCTCCCTCTCCCTGCACTTCTCCCTTTCCCTCCCCCTACCCCCTCTCCCTTTCCCTTTCTCGCTCCCTCTTCCTCTCCCTTTATCGTTCCCTCCTCTCCCTCTCCTTTTCCCTCTCTCTCTCCCTCTCCCTTTCTAGCTCCCTCCCCCTCTCCCTTTCACCCTCTTCCTCTCCCTATCCCTCTCCCTCTCCCTCTCCCTTTCTTGCTCCTTCCCCCTCTCCCTCTCCCTCTCCCTCTCCTTTTCCCTTTCCCTCTCCATCTCCCCCTTCCTCTCCCTCTCCATCTCCTCCTTCCTCTCCCTCTCCATCTCCTCCTTCCTCTCCCTTTCCCTCCCCCTCTCCCTTTCCCTCCCCTCCCCCTTTCCCTCCCCTTCCCTCTCCCTCCCCCCCTTTCCCTCCCCTTCCCTCTCCCTCCCCCCCTTTCCCTCCCCTTCCCTCTCCCTCCCCCTTTCCCTCCTCCCCCTCTATCTCTCCTCCCTCTCCCTCTCCCTTTCTCGCTCCCTCCCTTTCCCCCCTTTCCCTCTCCCTCCCCCTCCCCTCCCCCTTTCCCTTTCCCTTTCCCTCTCCTTCTCCTTCTCCTTCTCTTTCTCCTTTTTCCTTTCTCACTCCCTCCCCCTCTCCCTTTCCCTCCCCCTCCCCCTTTCCCAGGGGGAGGGGGAGGGGGATTATGTTCCGTTTCTTCAATGTTTTTTGTGTATGATTTATTTTATCACTTAATATTTTTCTTTTCAGGAGTGAGAGGACAGTTGAGCATTGGAAGTGCAGACGCATTCCTTTCGGAAGACTTTGACTATAGCACTATTGTTCCGGAATCCACACAGTCACCTGAGCCTATGGTCTCTACTGTCTCACTTGTAGACGAAAGTCCTCTACCTGACTTTGAGGATGACGTAGCAGGAGGAGAGAGAACAGCCACGGTCTCTTCATTACCAGAGGGTGAAATTTCCAGTAAAATCGGAGCAGTAGAGTACTCTGATTTCCCATCAGACTTTAGCACGAAAATTCTTGAAGGAAAAGATGAGAATGCTTCTGAAGTAGTCCTCTCATCTTTGTCCCAGATTATTCCTTCAGAGGTGCTCTCTCCCACTTTGCTTGCATTAGAACCAACTGTGTTGGTTACAAGACCAACTGAAGCAGTTCGTGCTCTTGCTGACTCTGGTCTTGTATCACAAATAGTTTCTTCAGAGGAACCAATTTCTAGTACAGAAATTGAACCTTCTGAGTTGGTTAGCAGGCCAACTGAAGTGCTTCATACTCTTGCTGATTCAGAGATAATTTCTTCAGGAGTGCCAGTTCCTAGTGAACTTGCAGTTGAAACATCTGAGTTGATTAGTAGGCCAGTTGAGGCATCTCATGCTTTAATTGAGTCAAGTCATATGTCAGAGATAGATTCGTCTGGAGTACCAGCTTCCAGTGCAATTGCATTTGAACCATCAGAGTTGCTTATTAGACCAGATGCTCTTGTTGATTCTGCACATTTGTCAGAGGTAGAATCTTTAGGAGTGCCAGCTACATTGGAACCATCCGAGTTGGTTAGCAGGCCAACTGAAGCACTTCCTGCTTTTGCTGACTCAGAGATTATTTCTTCAGGTGTTCTGGCTACAAGTACACTTGCAGTTGAACCAACTGAGTTGGTTAGTAGGCTAGCTGAAGCAATTCATGCTTTTACTGATTCAAGCCATGTGTTAGACATAGATTCTTCAGGAGTACCAGCTTCCAGTCAACTTGCAGTTGAACCATCCATCTTGGTTAGAAGACCAGCTGGAGCAGTTCGTGTTCTTGCTGAACCTGATTCTGACTGGTTACCAAACTGGCCATCTGAGCTCCTAGACACTACTACAGAATCTTCGAGAACAGCAACAGTAGTATTCCCAACAGAGCCTGGACATACAGCCATATTAGCATCTGCTGCAGCTCCTTTTCTTGATGATGAGGGGACTGCATCAACTGTCATTCCTTCATATACAGTTACTAAAATCCCAGTGACACAGTATTTCTTTGATATAACATCTGTAGCACCTACCCCTGCACCAGGGCCACTCTTTGACCCCCAAGATTTTGTTACTCCAGGCTTTGATGCACCACTTGACACAACAGCTGATATGATCAGACCCACAGTTGATCTTGCCTCTAGCATACCTGAGCTGCAGTCAAGTGTCCTGATGATAGACACAAGTCAGCCATTTGTAACTCCTAAACTCCCACTTGAGGCAACATTATCTGCAGGGTCAGAGCTTGGGAGGCCAAGTGTGGAACCACCTGTTAATGTCTTGATATCCACAACATCCCCAACTCCAGCACTTACCTTGACCTCTACAAGAGTCCAGCCAGAAGAGGAGATTGAAGTGATTGACAATACCCTAGGAGAGGGTGACTTTGTTGATAGCACCACTTTGATTGTAGAAGCTGCAGAAGATGAAATCACAGGAGTTGAAACCACGGGACCACGACCATCTTTGGAGGAACAGCCAGAAGAGGATACAATTCATATCACCACATCCAGTGAGCTTCTCGTAGATGTTGCAGCCACTGAAAGTATGACTGCAGAATCTGAGGATAAGCATCCAGGTAGTACAGGTGAAGCATTGGCTACAGCCACACTTTTAGCCTTCACCACTCCTCCCTCTTCTCTGCCTGTAACAACTCCTGACGCAGAGGAAGTGACAACCAGCACACCTGTTGTTCGAGTTAGTGTGCAGCCAACACCCTTCTTCCGTACCTCACTGGTCACAGACTCCTCCAGGACCCCCTTGTGGATGCTTTTATCTAAGTCATCACCTTCGCCAACTGTAGATACACAGCAGACACGCACACGGCTTGCTTCTTCTTTAATTTCCAGTGCCCAGGGTCCTGACCTGGCAATTGCTTTGCCTTCTTCCACTACGCTTAAAAGTGAGACTCTTACTGCAACATTAGCAAGTTCTTCAGTTTCTGATTCAAGCTTTACTTCCCTTGAGAGTAGCCAGGTTCCCTCCGACTCCTCAGTCCTGTTAGCCACTGTGCCCTTAGATGAGACTACTTTTACTATTGCTGAAAGCACTGAGTCAGATGTAGAACAACCTGAGCTCACAACAACTATAGTTCTTGAAGACTCATTAGTCTCCTCTTCCTTGTTTGTTACCACAGAGGGAACAGTAATAGAACCTCCCAAACATAATATATCAAGTTATACCACAGTTGTAGCCCCTACTTTAGACTCTGCTGGAGTTGTCACTCAATTGCCTCCTGCCATACCCACATCTGAACCTCCTGTTCATATTGACACTGAAGAGCCTATCACACCAGCAAGAGTAGACATAGATGAAATTATTACAACCAGAAAGAGTGATGAACCCCAAATGAGTTCAGAGGGACCAACAGTTACTTCCATAGCAGTAGAAACTTTAGATTCTGCTCAAGCCAGTAGGCCCAGTAGTGAGATTAGTGCCACAGAAACAATAAGTCCTCCTGTGGAGAAACCTGATGTAGCACCAGAAGTTAGTGTAGCATCAGATGTAAGTGTAGCACCAGATACCAGTGTAGCACTGGATACTAGTGTAGCACCAGGTGCTAGTGTTGCACCGGATACTAGTGTAGCACCAGATGCTGTTGTAGCACCAGGTGCTAGTGTAGCACTGGATACTAGTGTAACACCAGGTGCTGTAGTAGCACCAGATGCCAGTGTAGCACCAGGCGCTAGTGTAGCACCGGATACTAGTGTAGCACCAGATGCTGTTGTAGCACCAGGTGCTAGTGTAGCACTGGATACTAGTGTAGCACCAGATACTGTTGTAGCACCAGATGCCAGTGTAGCACCAGGTGCTAGTGTAGCACTGGATACTAGTGTAACACCAGGTGCTGTAGTAGCACCAGATGCCAGTGTAGCACCAGGCGCTAGTGTAGCACCGGATACTAGTGTAGCACCAGGTGCTAGTGTTGCACTGGATACTAGTGTAGCACCAGATGCTATCACAGCACCAGATGCCAGTGTAGCACCAGATGCCAGTGTAGCACCAGGCGCTAGTGTAGCACCAGGCGCTAGTGTAGCACCGGATACTAGTGTAGCACCAGATGCTGTAGTAGCACCAGATGCCAGTGTAGCACCAGATGCCAGTGTAGCACCAGATGCCAGTGTAGCACCAGATGCCAGTGTAGCACCAGATGCCAGTGTAGCACCAGTTGTTAGTGTCACCTGGACTCCTGTGCTAGGACCAGCCGAAGATGAGCAGGAGGAGAAGGAGGATGCTTCCTTGATTGCAGCCCCAACTGAGCGACCCCAGACTACAACAGTACCTCCCATCTTAGCACCAGAGTTGACAGGTGGTTTTACTCCTATTATTAGTGAAATTAGTAAACCTAGTGAAGTAGTGCCTGAATCTAGTGACCTTCCACCTTTCAGTGAAATAGTTGAAAGCACTGCAGCTTTCCCTGCACAAACATCAAAGAGTATTGCTTTGCCAACACCAGAATCACCTTTGCCTGTAGTCACTACCAGCATTCAATATGACCACACAGAGAGAGTTATACCTAGTGACTATTCTACAGTAGATGAACTTTTGTCTAGTGTGATTCCCCAAGATAGCATAACTTTAATTGACAGACTGTCTAAGCCAGTTGAGTCATCATCAGTTCTGTATGAATCTACAACAGAGCCCCTGATTCCTTCATTTGATATTGTATCCTCCACTCTTATCCCCACATCTCTTTCTCCAGAAGACTATGCTTCCTTCATTGTTACAGACACAGTCAAAACTCCTGAGCCCCCTGTCATAATCTCAGAAAGACCTCTGCCTTCCCCAACTATCTCCTTAAAAGAAGTCTTGTTGACTTCACCTGATCCCTTTAAGAGTATGACCTTGGAATTTATTACTACTGCTATGGATACTGCCATAGTTAACACAACCTTGCCTTCTGTTTCTGCTTCTCCCAGTCCCCCGGTAGTCTCACCAGCTTTTCCAACATTACTAACAACTCTAACAGCAACAGACTCCTATGCTCCCCCTTCCTCACCTGCTGACCTTGAGACAGTCTTCCTGGCTCCCTCCCACTCCCCAATCAGTACCCCAGACTTACCTGCCCTGGTTGCCCCGACAGCCACAGAACCAGCTCTTGAAGACATTGCCACAGAAGTGTACCCACACCTAGATTCTGCTGCCATACCTGGAGAAGAAACTGCATCAGAGGAAGCAGTCAAGAAAGGTAGGTTTTCTTTTTTGCACACATATTTCAGACTTTGCAAGAAGGGTGCTGAAAATATTTGTATTTTGTTAACATTAATTGTCCTTTTAAAAGTAGATATTCCTTTTGTATTTATAAATACTTTAAGATGATTCACAATATGTAGACTTTGTTCGAGAATATATACTTGGAAGCCAAGAATATTTTATGGTATTTCTAAAGTTATTACTTTTATAATTCATCATACCCCTATCCCTCTGGTATCATGTCTAATTGGTTATACAGATGCACACGATATGAAAAATTTGCAATAGCAGAGCTTGAGAATTAATAGGAAATTTTCAAATTGGTCCATGGGCAGATGGTCTTTCCGTATCTTTTGTTATTATTTTCCTCTAACTCTGCCCCAGCAAGAAACATCTTTAACTAATGATGATCATTTCATTCTAACATCCCTCTTATTCCCTGCAGAAGAAACTGTGGATGCTCCAATGTCCTCTCCTCTGCCACCAGCCAGCCCCTCTCCACCCTTCACAACCATCACCACACCAACCATAACCACTACAAAGACCACTACAACCAAAGTTACAATACCTGCTTCTACCACCACCACCCAAATACCCACCACACCCCCGTCTGAAGTTAGCATCACCTTCATCATCCCAACTGGTATGTAAGGTAGACAAAGAGAGAAGGACAGAGATGAAACACATTGCCAAAAAATATATGGTTTAATAATTTCTTAACTTTTAAATTTAAGCATCCATTTAATATCACAACAACAATTATTACAATGAATAATGAAGGTATACCTCAACCCTTGTGTGTTGCTTGTATCTTGCATTTTAAAAATATTAGCCATTTAATTATAATACCAAAGCTTGTTTTAATGCTTGCAGTAAGAACTACTCTGAATCTGCTTCTTATGTGCTATTTCTCAATATTATGAAGTTCACCTTTTGTATTACAGCTTCATCACAGTGTTGCAGTACTTAGTTTGTCAATTTCATGCCAGAAATATATGAAGAACCCATTGAGTAGCAGTGATAGACAGACTTAAGTTGTTTTATGAAATGATTCAACATATATTGAAGCTTATTATTATTTTTTTGTGTGTTTTTTTTTATAATCCCATAATTTTATTGATGTAGGCAAATTGAGTTGATAAACTTGAGCCCAAGGCTAATCAGAAGCATTCTTATAATGTATTATGTGTCATATTTAAGTTATTCTACATTGATGTTAAATTTCTGTTTAAATTCCTTGACTCATAATCTCATTAAAAAAAAAATTATAACTACTCTGAAGTACAGGAACAGTTATGGTAAAAGTTGTTTCTAACACTATGATTGAAAACTGTATATGAAAGCATTGTTTTAGTTATACATTACTGTTATCCTTGGAGATGTTTACTGTGTTTCAGACTTTATATAAGAATTCTGTAATTTAGCATTATTAGATAATAGAATTACAAGCAAGCATTGAATTGATTTGAAATATCTTCTTGGTACTGATCTTTTCCTTTTGTTTTAAGACAGACAGATTAAGGAATAGAAAAGTAACATGCTCAATTAGGACATTGTTTGTATCTCAAAGGGTATAACATTTCCTTTAATTAGTTTACTAAATGTGATTAGCTATCTTAACTTTTCTTCTGAATTACGTTCCACTAATACCAATTAAACTGCTAATGCATAACACACAGAATCAATGCCAACTCTGACAACAATTGTGGAGCTCTCGAACGGAACCATGGTTGATCGTCCTATGCCCTATGTGAGGGCACGTGTGGGCTACAGCGGGCGAGAATTCTGCCAGCACAGGCACAATTTCAAGGCTCTGCTTGCAGAATGGATCAGCAGACACATGGAGGATGTGTTAGTGACTGCTTTTCTTATGTTTATACTTGCCTAGTTATGCACATATGATTAGTGGTGTAATAATATGATATATATGGATTTTTTCATAACTGAAATATAGATTTTGAAAATAATTATCTCTACCTCTACAGAGACGTGTCACCGCATGAGATCACATTCTTCAATATGCCTGATTGTAAGTCAATAAAGCCACTCACCGAGGATCACCTGAACCAATTTCCTGAAGACCCTACTGATCCTGACCAAGAGGCTGAGGATAAAATGAATGATATATATGACTCAGAAAAAATGACAGATGTCTATTTCTATGTCACTCGTTCTGGCAAGATTGATCCCTATTTAACAGAGCAGTTCCCACTTTTCCCAACTGAACTGGAGATCAGTGAAGAACTAGCATACCTGAAGTCAAAGGTTTGTTTCTCAATACTCTTCACCTTTCTAATGATTCCAGATAAGCCTTATTGGTGATTACTTCTGTGAATGTATCCCAATTGGGACATGCCTATGTTTATAGTTTTGTGATAGATAGATTCTGTAATAAAGATACCTTCTTTAGTCTTGTATCAATCATTATTTTGATAAGTGACTCTTATGCTAGTTTTATAGAATTGAAGAGTTTGGATCATATTCAGAGACTTTCTCATAAAAAAGCATTCTGTTCTGGTACTGTTTATTACATGTTTCAGTAGCTTATATCATATAAAGCTTAAGTCATATCAATTTTTAAGTATTATAGTTATTATAATGATAATCATCAATATATATGATGCATATATCTTACAGGTCACAGAGTTAGAACTTGTACGTCCAGATGGTACCACAAACTCCAATTTATTGTTAGAAGAAGAAGGAGCAGTTGGCACCTCTGTTATTGTTATTATTGTAATTTCTACATTAGTTGGGGCTGCCATCATCATAGCCCTCATTTTCTTTGTAAGTGTTCCTTTTTGAGATGTCTGTTATTTGGTTATGTCTAACATTTTAGATATAAATTATAGCTTTTGGTACAGTTCTGATTCTTCAACATGTAGTTTAAATTCTTTCCTGCAAGTTAAGATATTATCCAGTTATCTATTAGCCTTTTTCTTATCAATTTCATTTATCTGAGAGAACTTAGTGATTATTAACCTCTTAGATGTGGTTGCTTTGCTGCCTGCATGTGGCTCAAGATCTGGGCATTAGGCTTACTTGAGTGGGCACTTTCACGGAGGTGTGGTTTGTAGGTTGGTTGTGCATGAACACTCATATGCAGTGTCCACACTCCTTGGAGAGTCATATGTGTTACCCCTGCCTTGGGATGAAATTCTCATGATGGGATGTTTCCATGACCCTGACCCTCGGTAGAATTTTTCCATGACAGCATGTTCACTTCATGTCACATCACGTCACCAATTTTTTTCATGACATGGATCATCTGGATCCAAGGGGTTAAAAAAAGAATATGAAATTATATCATTTTCCCTAAATGTATTAAATATAAGGTTTGAGTACAGTATTACTGTATTCGTTTGCATGTGAAATACTTTTAATGGTTATGGTAAATGGAAGGTTTTTAACATAAGGACTCACTTCTAGATGCTTGTGAGGAAACGTGGTGCTGCCAATAATTACTACGGGAGACGATGTACACCAGTCAGCATGGATGCCTACAGCATGGACAGTGTCTCTGTTTATCATTCCTTTAGAAGGAAAAGCAAAAGACGTGCCTCAGGAAGATCCATCAAGTCATATCTTAATCAGGCCTTTGATGATCCAGTAAGATTTCAAGAAAGGTTTTGATGAAATCTGTTCTATGATTATTGGTTGATTTATTATTATCTTATATATTTTTCTGTAATATATTTGCCCTCTCGCCTTAACTATTTGGATATTTTAATGTTCTTTTATGATAAATTATGAACACAATTTTTCTCATGATAAACAACAGAATGGACCTTCACGGCCTCTGAACTTTGCTAAGCTTACTCACTTCATCTCTGATATTGATGGAGTTCATGAAGAGTTCTCTACAATCCCAGTCAATATGCCAAAATATGATGAACTACCAGCTGGTGTTGAAGATAAGAATAGGTTTGTAGGACTCCTTATTTCTATAAGTTATGTGTAAAGTTTGAATTTTATATTAGTTTTACAATTTCAGAATGTACTTAATATTTAGTTTAGTTGAGTGACGGATATCATACAATTTTTTGTAATGAATCCATAAAATACCAGCACTGACTACTTCAAAATATAATACTCATATATTTGGTAGCAAAGATCATGTTATATTTAATCTTTTCCCCTTTTCCTCCCCATACAAGGTATGCCAATGTCATTCCTGTGCCAGAAACACGAGTTATCCTCAAAACAGCAAAAGACTCTCCAACCTGTGAGTACATCAATGCCAACTATGTAAGAGGCTCAAGGAATGAGTCAAAGTACTACATTGCAACCCAGGTAAGGCACTGTGACCTCTGATTTCTAGATTTTTCTCAATTTTCTGGTTACAGTATTTCTGATAATGCCTAACTTGGCACACACTGATTACTCTTCACTTGCAGGCTCCACTAGATGACACAGTAGCGGACTTCTGGAAGATGGTTTGGGAACAAGAAACACGTGTGGTTGTTATGTTGACAGACTTTGTGGAAAAGGGCATTGACAAGTGTGCTGATTACCTTCCCCCTTCAGAAACATTAGATTGTCATAGGGTCTACGGTGAATTCCAGGTAGGTACTTTTATTGTCTGAATTAGAATGTTTGATGTGTTTTTGAATGACTAATGATTAGTCATGCTCTTGATTGTTATAAACTATATCAGTATTATTTAAGCAAGCTCTCTAAGGCATTCATTTTTCTCATCTATATATTTTAGTAATGTGTTTTTGATTATGAAATTTTTAAATTGAATTTTTTTTTTTTTTTTTTTTTTGCCATTATTTTAACCCAATGCCGCCGGGGAAAATGAACAAAAAATGGGGAAAATGCTGTGCCTATTTTCTATATTTTTTGTGAAATGTCTGCCCATAGATGGCTGTGCTAGTGCTTAGCCACAAAGGAGTCAATTAGAACACCCTGTGACCTTACCTGATTTGAATTGGTGGGAAAACTTATTTTTTACCAGTGCTATGAATATCGATGGTGTTATTTTTATTATAAACATTATAATTATTATAATGGTTATTATTAACATTAGTAACAGCAAAATAAGATAATGGAAAATATTTCGTAAATCAAAGAAAAGGGTAAATGGGCGAGACAGGCAGTACTCGTAACTGGCTCATTGGTGACTTAGTACAAGTGTAGCCGTCTATGTTTAAAAACAATCAAACAAGTACTCACAGTGGGCATAGCACGTATCTACTTGTCATACCTGTCGTCAAGGGGTTAAGAACTTTATAAGTATTTGTCACAGATTTTCAAACACTTTTAATATTTTCTTTTCTTTAGGTAACCCTCAAATCTCGTGACATGAAAGAAAAATTTGTGGTGTCTAATGTCCAACTGAAAAATCTAGAAAACAACCTGATCCGAGAAGTGGCCCACATGTGGTTCACTGGGTGGCCCACGGCCGGTGTTCCTAATGAGGAATCTGGTTTCATTTCCTTCATCCTTGAGGTCAGAAGGAACAGGAAGAAGCTTCGAGCCAAAGGACCTGTTGTGGTCCACTGCAGGTATTTTTTTCTCATTTTCATGAGCTACAGATATCATAATTTTGGTTTAATATTTTTAATAGATTGCCGAGTTGCACTTGAGTGGGAAAAGTATACATAGCAATGTGATGTCAATGTTGATATCAATGGTTTGTCCTTTCTTTAGTCCAGGGACAGGGCGCACTGGTACTTTCTTGTCCTGTGACATGGTGATGCGACAATTTGAAGATCAGAGAAATGTTGATGTTCCAAGGACAGTGTATTCTATAAGGAGGGACAGAGCTGGTGCAGTGCAGACGAAAGAACAGTATGCCTTTATCTACAGGGTAAGATCTTTATAAAGATAATAATACAAGTCTCTCTTATAGTATGCATATTTTTTAAAAATAGCAAAGTAGATTTGATCTTTTCTTTTTGTTTGTTCAGTAGATGTCTTGCATAATTGCTAATGAGGATATTATTACTTTGTTGATTATAATTTTCTATGACATATATGAGGTCATCAAACATTTTAGTTACTAATATGTCTAATATATATATATATATATATATATATATATATATATATATATATATATATGTATATATATATTTATATTTATATTTTTTATGTGTATATATATGTATATACACATATAGACAAACATACATATATTTATATATATGTATA
>NC_061823.1:2914308-2916808 GCF_019202785.1 Penaeus chinensis | reverse complement strand
TTTCCAGTTCTCCTTTATCCTACTTCATATGTACCACTTCCTAACTCCCCCCGCTGGTGCTTTGATAGAGCCGACTGGCGTACTTTCACTTAACTCTCTGCTATTTCTACCCCTCCATCATCCTTCTCGTCCATTTCAGATATGATACAATGTTTCACAACTACAGTCCTAAGAGCTGCCTATACAGCTATTCCTCGAACCTCAAGACCTTATACCTCCAAATGTGTTCCATGGTGGAATTTCAATTGCACTAAAGTGCTTTGCTTAAAACGTGCATTTGGAACAATTAACGCTACAAACGAGGCACCCCTAATCAGCTATCAGCCCATATCTTCCTTAAAAGAGCATCCGCCTGTCTTCGTCATACAATCCAGAACAGTAAAACAAATAGCTGGTGAAATTATGTTTCCTCAATTACATTTTCTACATCTATCTCAAGTATTTGGCGCGGGATCCATAAACTATCAAGCAAACATCTCCCCCCATCCAGCTCCCGTCCTCCATATTCGACATACTCTCATCTCTGACTGTATTCACAACCGTATACTCCGACACCTTCCATCTCCTTCTCTATCCTCCCTATTAACAATTTTCAACTACATATGGACATCAGAAAATTTTCCTTCTCATTGGCGAGAAGCTCTTATCCTCCCTTTCTTGAAACCCAATAAATCGGGTACCCTCCCTCAAGATTATCGCCCAATCACTCTAACTAGCTGCTTGTGCAAACTACTAGAACGAATGGTTAACTTCCGCTTAATGTGGTATCTTGAATCTCACAATCTTCTCTCTCCTTCCCAGTTTGTGGCCGAAGCACAGCTGACCCCCTTGCTCATTTCGAGACATATATTACACCTGCATTTGTACGCCATGAATCTGTATTAGCCATGTTCTTTGACCTAGAAAAAGCATACGATACTACATCGCGGTACCATATTCTCCAATAATTGTCTTCCCTAGGCATATGTGGAAACATGGGTGTCTTTATAAAGCCTTTCCTCTCCAAACGCATTTTCCAGGTCAAAATTGTGTCTTCCACATCAGTTTGAAGGCGTCCCACAAGGCGGTGTGCTCAGTACCACTTTATTTTTCTTGCTGTTAGTGACATTGTCTCAGTTCTACCACCAGGAGCCCGGTCATCACTATATGTTGATGATTTAACCATCTATGCCTCTGGAACATCCATACCAAATCTCCACCAATTCCTTCAGTCTGCAATATCACCAGTATCTTCCTGGGCCACAAACCATGGCTTCTGCTTTTCTACCTCCAAATCTTTCTCCATCATTTTCTCTCGCGCACATGTAGGTCCCCAACCTCCACTCTTCTTATATGGCACTCCACTCCAATACCGTTCCTCTGGCAAATTCCTAGGCGTTATTTTTGACTCCAAATTGTCCTAGGGAGATCATATGTTTTACATTAAATAAAAAGCTCACCACCGCCTCCAAATCTTACAAACTCTCCACTCTCGATTATGGATGCCATATCTACTCCTCTGCCTCAACTTCTCTCCTCGGCCATCTTGATACAATCCACCACTGCAGTCTTCGTTTATCCCTAGGTGCCTTCCACTCCTCTCCAGTTGAGAGCCTGTACACTAAATCGGGCATACCATCTCTCTCTCGACGCTGTACCCTTCTCTCTCCCCGATGCAATGTTAGATTCCACCAACTTTCCCTCACTTAACTAACTATCCCACGATCCCTACTTCCTACCTTTGACTCTTCTCCACGGTTACCTACTCCTTTCTCCACTCGCATGGATACCCTCCTCTCCCATTCCCCTTTTCCCCATCTCCTACCTCTTCCTTTCTCTGTTCATTCTGTCCCACCATGGCTTATAGCTTTCCCACTATTTGCTCCTCTGTTTTGTCCTGACCCACCAAAATCAAATATTCCCCCTGCTGTCTTTCTCACCCATTTCCCTGACCATGTCTCCATTCTTTCCTCCAGTATTCATGTTTACACTGATGGCTCCAAATCCACCTCCGGTGCTGGTTTCGCAGTAACCTTCCCAACTCGCACTTTCAAATACACCCTTCCTCCTGAACCCAGTGTCCTTACTACAGAACTGTACGCACTCCTTTTTGCCTTAAAACACATATACTCACTCCCTTCTTCCTCTCACTATTAACTCATTAACTTTCATAAAGTCAATACACTCGACCAACCCACTTGTTAGTAAGATCCAGAACTTATAAAACTATAAGATTTTGCTGGGTGCCCAACCAACAGGCAGCACGCTATGACCCTCTGTCCACATCTACGGATTATTACACCCACTTTAAGACCTCGTATAAACGTTAGCAATCTGTCTAGTCAAATCTCCGCACTAATAAATTACATACTGTAAAACTATCAATCTCCTCCTGGTCAGCTCCATTTCATCGGAACAGACGTTGGGAGACGGCTCTCGCCCGCTTACGCATTGGCCACACCTGTCTAACACACTCCTATCTGATGTCACACACTGATCCACCCCTATGTTCCCTATGTAA
>NC_061823.1:2901808-2911808 GCF_019202785.1 Penaeus chinensis | reverse complement strand
TATGGATCGGGAATAATACAATGGAGAGAAAACGAGCTTAAAGATTGAGACAGACAAACAAGGAAGACAATGACAATGTATGGAGCTTTCCATCCGAAGAGTGATTTTGACAGGCTGTATGTGAAAAGAAGAGATGGGGGAAGAGGTCTTATAAGTATAGAACGATGTGTCAAAGATGAGGAGAGTAGTTTGAAAGTGTACGTGTCCAAATCTAAAGAGAAACTGTTAAAGGGTGTAGCAAAATTCGAGGAATTAAATGCAAGAAAACTGGAGGAGGTTAGAGATCTTAAAACAAGAAATGGAAACAGAGCGAAAGATAGGTAGACTGGAAAGAGAATGCATGGACAGTTCGTCAGAGACTTAACAGATGATGCAGACAAGGAGAAGACTTGGGGATGGTTGTCAAGATGCGATTTGAAGGTTGGTACAGAAGCCTTGATTTGTGCCGCAATCGATCAGGACAAATTATGTGAAATGTCACATTGATAAAACGGCTGAAAGCCCCCAGTGTCGATTTTGTGGCCAAGCAGGCGAAATTATTCAACACATTGTAAGTGCATGTGGGAAGTTAGCCCAAGAGGAGTACAAGAGGCGATAATGTGATAGAGGCAAGAAGGCCAGATTTTAGTAATGGTAGAAAAGAAGGAACAAACGGCAATTATCATTGACATAACAGTACCGGGGGATGCAAACGTGGAAGAGAAGAAGAAAAAAGTAGAAAAGTATCAAGATCTGAAAAGAGAAATAAAAAGACTTTGGAAACTGAAGAAAGTAGAAGTTGTCCCTGTTGCTATTGGAGCTCTGGGATCTGTGACCAAAGGATTTGAGAAGTGGGTCGAAAAGCTTGGGATTCACTGCAACTTCAAAAGACTGCGTTGTTGGGAACTGCCAGGATTTTGCGAAAAGTACTGGAGATTTGAGAAAGAAAATGCTGGTAGCCCATGGTCTTTTGTTATGGCCCGCCTATCAGCATAGAACCCGGCAATAAGAACAGCCAGACACAAAGTGTGAAAAAATAAATAATAGTAATAGTAATAATAATAATAATAATAATAATAATAATAATGATAATAATGATAATGGTAATGATAATGATAATAACAATAGTAATAATAAAAATAATTATAATAATAAAAAAAAATTATGATTATAATAATGACAGTAATAGAGATAATAATAATAACGATAATGATAATGATAATGATATTGATAATAATAATAAAAATAATAATAATAATAATAATAATAAAAATGATAATGATAATAATAATAACGACGATGATAATAATGATAATAACAATAATTCTTATAATAACGATGATAATAACAATGATAAAAATATTAGTGATAATAATAATAATAATAATAGTAATATAATGATAATAATAATGATAATACTAATCATGATATTTACAATAATGCTGATAATGACAATATTAATGCTGATAATAATAATAATAATGATAATAACAAAAATGGTTGTGATAATAACAATAATAATAACAATAACAATAATAGTAAATAATAATAATAATAACGACAACAACAATAATTACATCAATAATAATATAATGATAATAGTAAAAAAAAAAAAATAATGATAATAATAAAAAAAATAAAAACGATATTACTACTAATAATAATCGTAATAATAATAAAAATAATAATTATTAAAATAATAACAATATTAATAGTAATGATAATCATAGCAATGATAATGATGATGATGATAACAGTAATAACAAATATAATGGTAATAACAATAATAACAATAATCATCATCATCATCATCATCATCATCATCATCATCATCATCATCATCATCATCATAATAATAATAATAGTTAAAAATTAAATGTCGTTGAGATAGTAATAACACCAAGAACAAAAACAGAAATAATAATCATGATACTAATCAAAATCTTAGTATTTATGATGATTATAATTATGACAATAATTATAGTAATAGCATTAACAGTAATACTAAAAATCATTTTAATAATAACAACAACAATAATAATAACCATAATAATAATAATAATAGAAATAATTTTAATAGAAATTAAAAAATGATCATAATTATGATTGCAATAATAACAATAAGAATAATAATGAATAAAAATACGATACAAAAATAATAACAATAATAATAAAGATAATAATAATAATAATAATAATAATGATAATAATAACAATAACAATAATAATAATAATTATAATAATAATAATAATAATAATAATAATAATAATAATGATAATAATAATAATGATTCTAATAATGATAATAATAACAACAATAATAATAATAATAATAATAATAATAATAATAATAATCATAATTATAATGGTAATAATACAAAATAATGAAAATTATAACAATAATGATATTAATAAATTTAAAATAATTACGGGAATAATTAGAAGGATAATAATAATATTGATAATAATGATAATAAGAATAATAAAAAATGAACCGCATTCATGTTGACAAATGTAGAAAAGGTATGAATGAGAATGAATATTTTCACAATACAAGAGATGTATTTGACCGGTTTCGACTGTGTCTCTGTATTTCTGACGAAGATAGAATCGAAACCGGTCAAATACATCTCTTGTATTGTGAAGATATTCATTCTCATTCATACCTTTTATACAATAATAAAAAAAAGTACAACAATGATGATAATAACAATAAAAGTACAACAGTTTGAATGATTTTGCAGATAAAAATATTGAAAAAACGACGACAATAATAATGATAATAATAGTAATGATAATAATAAAAAACATAATAATGATATTTATAAAAATGGTAATAATACTACTACTAATAATAATCAAAACGATGAGGATAATGATGGTGATGATAATAATGATAATAATAATGTGAATAACAATAATAATAATGATGATGATGATGAGGAGGATGATGATAAATATAATAATAATGATAATGATAATGATAATAATAATAATGATAATGATGATAATAACAATAATAATAATAGTGATTATTATTACTATTATTATTATTATTATTATGATTATGATAATAATAAGAATGGTAATAACAATAACAAAAATATAATAATAATAATAATAATAATAATAATAATAATAACAATAATATAATAATGACAACAGTAATAATGATGTAAAAAATAATGGTGATAATAATAATAATAATAATAATAATAATAATAATGATAATAATAATAATATCAGCATGAATAATGACAATAACATAATAATGATAATAATAATAATAATAATAATAATAATAACAATAACCATGATAATAACAACAGCAACAACAATAATAATAATAATAACGATAATGATAATGATAATGATAATGATAATAATGATGATGATGCTACTACTACTTCTACTAATAATAACAAATATATAATAATGATAATAATAATGATATTAATAATAATAATAATAATAATAATAATAATGATAATAATGATAATATAATCATAACAATAGTAATAATAATAATAATTATAATAATAATAATAATAATAATTATTATTATAATAACAATAATAAAATAATAGTAACAATAATAATAATAATAACAATGATGATGATGATGATGATGATGATAATAATGATAATAATGATAATAATGATAATAATAATAATAATAATAATAATAATAATAATAATAATGATAATAATAATGATAATAGTAGTTATAATAATAGTAACAATAATAATAATGATAATAATAATAATGACCATGATAATGATGATGATAATAATAATAGCAATATCAACAGTAATGATATTAATGATAATAATAATGATAATAAAGTCATTAGTAATAGTAATGATAATAAGAATAAGAATATTAATATTGATAATATTAGTTATACAATCATTGTAATAATGGCAATGATGATAATGATTATAGAAATAATAATATTGATAATGATAATCAAGATAATAATAGTGATATAAATAATTGTAATGATAGTGATTATAATATAAGCAATGACAAAAATGATGATAAAGATGATAATAATGATAATGACAATAATAACAATAATTATAATTATCATAATAGTATTAATAATATCAATAATAAAAATAATGATGATAATAGTAATAATAATGATAATGATAATAATGATAATGATAATAATAATGATAATGATAATGATAATAATGATAATGATAATAATAATAATAATAGTAATGATAATGACGATAATATTAATAATAATAATAATTATAATAATAATAATGAGAAATAAAAATAACTATTAGTTTCATAATGAAAACAATGATACTAATAATATTAACAATGATAAAGATGCAATTAATAAGTACTATGTATAGTTGTCTTTCAATGAAGTCTAAAAAAAGTACTAAATATAATTACAATAGTGATAACAATAATGATGTTATTATTATTATTATTGTTATTATTATCATAGTTACCATTATTATTATTATTATCATTATTATTATATTCTTATTATAATTGTTATTATTAATGTTAATATTAGTAGATTTGCTATATCATTATTGTTACTATTATTGTGATAATTATTTTTGTTGTTTTCATTATCGTTAACATTATTATTGTCATTATTTTTATCTCTACTATTACTTTTCTTCTTATTACAATTTTTATTTTCATTTCTATCACTATTATCATTCCCATTAATATTGTAATTATTATTATTATTATTACTATTATTATTATTACTATTACTATTATCATTATTATCATTACTGTTGTTTTTTATCATTGTTATTGTTTTATTATTATTATTAATGTTATTGTTATCATTATTATAGTCATCATTACTATAGTTATTGCTTTTATTTATTTTTATTTTTATTATTACTGTAGTTTGGTAGCGTGTTACCCAACTACAGGTAATCTTCAATGGGTTTGGCGTATTTTGGTGATGACTCTCGGGTGATTTGAAAGTGAGCTCGTAGTCACATTTAAAGTACAATAAAATAATAACATCACTGGCTGACTCAAAAGGCAACATAAAAAGATCATCCATACATTTATTACGCACAAATCTTTCTGAACATAACCAATATACACGACAACACACCATACACTTACTTGATATACAGAGGCAACCCGCCACACCTCGAGAAGCACCAGTCTGCCAGTTAAAAATCCAACGGTCTGTCACCACACAAGAAAAAAAGCCTCTCTCCTCTGACCGACCTGGCTTGACCTTTTATACTGGTGGCTTCCCGCGCTTGGTGAGGTTTTACCCATAATGCATTTGATTCAATTTATTGAATAGTGTATGGTGAGTTTAAAATAATCTTAGAAATACATAAAATAAAAAGAGCAATAAAACTATACAAAAGTGGGCACGTAAAAGAAATGAATGACAGGAAAGTATGAAAACGTGAAAGAAGGGATCCGTGAGGGAAAACGGGAAAACACGAAGATAGAAACAGAGCTAAGGTGAATTAGTCAAAGGCAAAAAGGCAATAAGACAAGGTAAGTATGGAACATAAGGTAAGTAGTGTACAAGTAGTGTTACGTATAGTAGAAGTAGTGTAGATGTATATGTAGATCACGGACCAATGAGAAAGGTAAGTCAAAGGGTATAAAAACACAGGTTTATTCTTATAAAAACAACATATAAACAGAGGAAAACAGGAAAACCACATCATCTTGCAGGGCGGAAGAGTCCGTAGATTTTCTATAAAGATTCGTAATTGTCAGGGAAGCCTGCGGGATGACCCGCCTGAAGCCGGGGAAATTCACTCCTATCATTATTATCATTATTATCATTATTATAATTATTATCATTATTATTTTTACTATTATTGTAGCGGGGCGTAGACCAAGTAGATTTGTATATGTCTGGTTGAGTTCGGGCTCGACCGTGAATAAGAATAAAATTATCCAGGAAAAGATTCGTCTGCAGTGAACAGATGTAAGATTCCAGGCCTACCGCACGCTGCCACCACCTGATTAGTAGGGTCGGGAACCGTGTGTGTTGTGTATGGGGGTGTGAATGTTGTATGAGCAGAGGGTGGAAGGAAAATACAGAATGTGTGTGCTGAATGTTGTATGTGTAAGTGTGTAAATGTGAAAAGGGAGATAGTGTAGGCTGACCATCTGCGTGAACGTGTATGGAAGAAAAATGCAAGATCATAGAATTCTTCCTCTTCCCTTCGGGTTGAACATCCACCTGCTGGCAGTGGGAACCCAGGTGTAGCAAAGTTATGATCTATTCTAAAATATCAGCTTAATATACTCTGATTCATCTAGCCTTTTTATAGCCTTTCAGGGTTGCGAGATAGAGCAACCACCAATTAGCTGTTTAGGAGACCCAAGCCCAAGAACGTTAAGCATTCAGCTTTAGTCAAAACCAGAACTTAACACAGATGTCGTTTTTTTCTGACTGGGACTGAGTGAAAGTTCTATGACGGTATGATATTTATTGAACAGGTTGCACTCATTAGGGAGGTCTACAAATAATTCAGTCATGAGAAATTTTGATAGTTGCGTACATCACCAATTTAATCACAGCGGGGGTGATGCACGTGGAAATCAACACCAGATGTAAAAAAAAAAATAACTCACGAACATTTACCCCTAAGTTGGCGTCCCAACTCCATAAGTATTTTTAAACAGAGTATTAGCAAGAAAAAAATACACCAAACCCTAATTTAAACGTTAATCTCCAACCCAGAATGGAGATTAACATAAAAAAAGAAAATTATATATATATATAGTGCTGAGGAACTCTGAATAAAAACACTTGTGTAGTTAACGAGAAGAAAACGTGTGCGAAGAAATTTACTTAGCGTCGGAAGCCAAGTAAAACAATAAAACACCAAAATGGCATAGATCACGAAGACTGCCTTAACACTCACAAGGTCAGGCAGGAATCGACCAAGGCAAAGTAAAACAACTAAACAAAAGAACGGCAAAGACAAGCTAAAACGGCCCTAAAAATACGGGCGAGAATGTGGAAGATCTTTCTCCCAGGAGGTACGGATCCTCAAGCTGGGGGAAAAAAAGAAACAAAGAAACAACCAATCATAAAAACAACAACAAAAAAACTAAGTAATAACTCAGCTTAAATTAGGAAATGGCACACGGATCCTCAAGCAGTGTCCCTTCTATGTGAGTGGTCCTTTTTATGCTCTGACCCTTTGTGAAACCAAAGTGCTGCTTTGGGTTTTCGTGGAAGAGAGTGCACCCTGCAAATAGTAGTGCAGCATGTCACACGCCAAAGTCCAACAGAGACCAGGTGTCTCCTACACACAACCATAAGAATACCCATCTTGCAAACAAAACACGGATTCGTCAATCCTGGCGTGAAGCGAGGTAAATCCAAAGCGAGCACAATATCGAGAGCGGAACCACTGCCTAGCATAGAAGTCAGGACCGAACTGTCTTCCCTTAAGCATGGCGCGAAAAGAAGAAAATACGCAAAGCTTCGGAAGACCAACCCGATAGTTCGGCAGTCCAAACAACCCAAAGGACCCGAACCACCGTGAAAAGAGAGAGGGAGAGAAAAACAAACAAACAAAATATATAACAACCATTACTCTCTTCAGGGGTTATATTGACACTTTGGAAGCGTCTCCGAAGAGATAGAATATTTCAAAAATAATAATAAAGGAAAGGATACCGAGGAAAACTGGTAATGTACAATTTACGTGAAAACTGCATTTCGGGCTGTAACTCTCTACGGCAGGGCTACTCAACTATTATAAGCAAAGGTCCAGTTAGACAAGCTCCAATGTACGCATAGGTCCGGAAATTTTTATTACATGAAATATAAAAAAGAAAACAATCTCATAATTTTCCCTGCGCCTTCCTTCAAATCACTCACTCATTCATAACTTTCCTTGTAAAAAAGACATTGGCTGTTGCGGCGCCTTCCTTCAAATCTCTTCCTGGGGTCTGAGGTCCAACTGCAACACTCAGAAGGTCCGGATCCGGACCGCGGTCCGCCAGTTGAGTACCCCTGCTCTACGGTATTGGAGTTAGAAAATTAATAAATCTTTATCTTTTTCTCGGAGACTTCAACGCCACCCAAGTAACGAGACTTGGTATAAAATACGGTAAATGTTAAGTTTCAACCAGCCTCCGACTTTCGAAACCCTGTTTAGTTTAACGCTGTTATGCTGTTGCTTTCCGTCGCATTTGACTCGTTGATGAGTAGCGGAACTTGTATTCCCCGACGGCAAAGTTGATAAAATGTGTAAGATTCGGCTTCGCACTGTATTAAGGGGGGGGGGGGATTAGCATGATTTACACACAGAAAAACAAGAAAAACACTAAATTAACTTAAAATCGGGTTTGCTGAAACTCTACGGGGACAGTGGCCATGTTTCACCAATGCAATTACGGTATACAATTCGGCGGTTAAATCCGGGATTAATTTTTGCCTGATTGACGGACAATACAAATGAATCAAACCATGATTGGGCACAATCCACTTTTTAATATGAAGATGCGTTTCGAAAGTTTCCAGATGACCGTTTCAAATTTATACACAAGGCTTCATTAAAAGTTCATCAAATAACAACGGTATTTTGATTGACTGTATTAATAAAAACAAAGCAGACAAACAAACAAAAAACGCTACTGACAGTTACGTGTCGTGCACGGAGACTGCGTGTGCCGCAACGGCACACGCAGTCTCCGTGAATTTTATTCTCAAACAAAAAACTTAACACATTTTAGTAACTGACCTTGCAAACTTTAGTGATGATTGTCGTCAAATATGGTAACCGTTCAATACTCGGAGGCCGTGGCGAGGCTTCAGGCCGCGCAGCTAAGCCTTATTGCTCGTCCCGCGGAATTATGAAAGCTTTAGCCTGATTTCGTCGCGCGCGGCGACGACACCCATTCAACTGCAGTCGGTTGCAATAGCCAAATCGACAATAATTTGTATTAAAAATGCATGTATTATTATCCTATTAAAAGTATGCATTTTTATTACATTAATTGGCTTATTACTTGAAATGTACTACGTACAATAACTATGTAGATTTTGCCGGTTCTCGTTAAACGTTACTTAAATTTTACTAACCTTATATCGTCCCGTCTCCGTTATTAAGCTTTACAATAACACGTCCTCGGCGTAGCAATATTTCCAGTTATACGCGTATTTCGCAATTTGTAAACATTTCTGCCGGCTTCTATATATATATATATATTTTTTCACACGTACACTTTCTTGGCCACCGGACAGATACACACTGAAGGTTTTCCATGGGCGAGGGCAGGGCTTTCCGAAAAAACAGTTCTGAAGTTTTCATTGGCTAGAATTTCTCAGTCTGTAACACCGCATAATCACTAAGTTGTCAGTAATTGGTCGTTATACATGGTGTCCTTGTCTTACTGTTTCAGACATTAATAATTTATTATCGGTATTTCAGAAGAAATATGTCTTTACGTGCGCGAAAAAAGGTATTTGCTTTGTATTAGGTTTTATTTTACCATATGCATACAAGCAATCAGGTAAGTGTGACCTCTTACCCGATTTTAATCGCTCTCTGAAGAACTACCATCCAGAGGAACTGTGGGGGGGGGGGGGGGCAGGTGACGGAAGAATTCTTTCTTTCCCGCCTTGCGGCGTGTATAATTCTGCCGCTTGTGAAAAAAATGAATTAATCAATTCTTTTTCAACACCATGTAACCATGGTGTTGTAGGTTACGGTAGGCAGCCCATCCATCACCGTATATCACACTGTCTGGTTTTATATATTTCTTAATTTCTTAATACGCTCAATACCCCCAAAGACCCACACCTGACTCTTTTTCTTTATGATTTGCGAAGTTCTAGCTTCGCCCGGGACCTGGCTCAACTGTCTGCCCCTATTATACTTACGGCGCACGAGCAGCGTCTCGTCAATCCCAAGTATTACACCGGCACCTCCTATTGAATTTTGATTTTGTAACCAAAATTCGGTTACTTCAGAACAAAAACTCCTCCAATCTACGCTAGTTGGCTTAGAAATACTAATACATTTA
>NC_061823.1:2869308-2881808 GCF_019202785.1 Penaeus chinensis | reverse complement strand
TAGCAGGTTTGCTGAAGATACTGTTTCGTGGTATATATATATTTTTTCAGTTTGTTGACATGCTCTCTGAAGGAAAAAGACCTGTTGAGTTACACCAAAGTAGGCAGGGAAAGGATGGTGTTCCAGCTCATTGTTATTCCACCTTATTCTAAGCTCTCTTCCGGTTGTTTAGGTGGAAAGCGCAAACCTGGATCTTGTTTCGGTTTGCATTGATGTGCCACTCTTTGTATGTTTGGAAAGGGTAGTTAATGCGCCTGATGGCCTAAGATTATATCAATTATGGATAATATTTTGATATCTGCAACACACGCACGGAAAAATCCAAACACTGAGTGTGACACAACGCCTAAGCAACAACCGACTCCATTGCGCAGGCAGATGACCCCGGCGGCCAACTACACGCGAGCCATCGACATCTGGTTCTTCGCGTGCATCATGGCCGTGGCGATGGCCTTATTCCAGTACGCAGTTATCCTCCAGTAAGTAGTGGGGGTCATTATTCTATAGAGAGATATTGCAGTTCAATATCGGTGATTTATCCTTACGGCAAAATCTCTTCATGGGTAAAAATTAGTTTATTCATTAAGTCGATACCACCCTTGATTGAGTATTGATGACTCTTCATTTACTTAGAATTTTTTTTAGTCTGTTGATATCATACGTCCAACATGCAAGATGGAGGAGTATTTAATTCATTCTTAATATAAAATAGTCGAGAAAAATAAAAAAAACATTTGCGTACATCTCTTTAGATTTACATTGTGTGTAGCTGTTGTTTTTTCTCTTACTCAGGATTCGCAATCGGCAGAAACTTGTCGCCAACATCAGGGTTAAACCTGTAAGTATATATTTATGAACAAAGTCGATTTTCGTATTTCTCAGAGCAGACTTGTATGGGGTCTCAATACTATAATTATCAGATATAAGTTCTCAGTCTCTTCATATAGTCAGAGAACATGATTTTGACGCAGAATATTAATCATAATGTATTAATCCAACTAGCATGATAATTCGCAGTTCATGGTGACTGTCTTGGAAAATCATAGGACTTTGAAAACGAAGAAATTGTAATTGTAGTGTGCCAAAAAAAATATCGCCAGATAATTAAGATGGCACGAAATGTATACAGACCACGTGTTCCCAGACCAACATTTACCTCGACACAACTCAAGGCATAATATTCCTCTTCCTGTTCCGGACTCTCAGGTAAATTCCTCGAACTCGACGGACGCCAGCGACTATTGGGTGGCCATGGAGAAGAGGGTCGAGTTGGGCGCCAAGATACTGCACGTGCTGGCCTTCCTCTTGTTCAACCTGGTGTACTGGGTGAGGTATCTGGCGTGAAGAAGAGAGAACGTACAGAATAATGCAAAATATGTATGCAGATGACAAAGGGAGGGAAAGAAAACGTGTTTGTCTTTATCTAAGTAACACGTTGTTCCAAGTAACAGCCAGTGGCTCAAAGGGAATCAAATTCTGCTTTCTCGTGTTCAAACACGCTTCATTTTACTCTTGACATAAACATAACAACCCTCATCTGTTTCATTTTCCTGCATACTGACCTGCTTAGAAGTATTCTCTATATCAAAATATAAGAAATCAGCTCAACGACAGGGTGAGGTTAGTAGCATGTAACAGCAGAGAGAAAAAATAACATGCAAGTGAAGATGAATAAATGAAACCTAAAAAACCTTGATTGCGTAATCCAATGAAATCCAACTCCCCTGAAAGCTCATGCAATTTTCAAGGACGCCGGGTAATGTGGTCTAGTACGGAGTCAGGTTCATATGTGTGAAAGATTAGTATAAATGCTGTATTAAATGGGACAGCGAATTACTAACTGGCAATACTGTTACTTGTTTTACATAAAGTGCATATTTTTTTGTGTAATCTCACTTAGGCCTCTATTATCAAGCTGATCATCTTGACAAGACTTGAACTCGTACATGCATTATCTTAGCAGCCACAGTACTGAAATATCACAATCATGCCGCTCTACTTGTCCTCATTAACTGCTCGCATTGGAACTGTCCTACAGCAGCACAGCTCGACAGTTGTCAGGGATTACCTCTGACCATGTCAGCCTCTGATCCCCCGCCCAACCAAAAAAAAAAAAAAAAAAAAAAAAAAAGTGTACTCGTCCTTCCATTTGCTTTTACTATGAACTGTCCTGTCCCTGTCCCGTTCCACTGACAGAACATGATCTACTGACTCCTCTTTCACCCCTATAGTCATTCCTTTCTCATATGCCATGATTCTCCTCACTATTCTGTTCCTCTGCAGTTTATTCGTAAGCCCAGACAATTGCAGCATACTTCTTCATTACTCCTGTACGCCTGTTAATTACATTTGACATTCACACTCAAGCTCTAATACAGCTAAATGTTTTCTTTCTTTCTTTATTTTTTCCATGCAGCTTACATCGCGTTCCTGCTGCACACATGTTTAGCACGACCACACCTTCGTCTAGACCCTCTTTGCCTTCATGCTTACACTCCTATATTCTGCCCAGAGCCTTCTTTGCTTTTCCTGCACTTTTTCTTACTATGTCTTACATTGCTTGCCAAACTGTCTTATGCACCTCATCACTTTAATTTTACTTACATTTACTTTTTGACTCTTACTAGTCACTGTAACTTGGCTTCTGTGCCGCTAGCAAAAAGGAAGGGGTTTACCTTCTCTACTTCTATCTATCACTTAAAAGCAAAATCTCTTTCTGAATCTATCAATTACGTGCCTCACTACTCCGTCCATACAAACATTGACAGCAATTTAAACATCATGCACCCGTCAGAACCTTACTGGACCTTCCAACCAAACATTCTCTTTATTCTTAATTATCCTATACGACCTGCTATCCTCACATATTTTTTTTTTTTACTGATCATCTAAATTATATTCAAAGTTCGAATCGCTCACATGTTCTTTCCGTCTGCACGAACGCCCAACACGCGCTTCCTTTTCGCCCCGTACTTTTCGTATTCCTGTCTTACGACGAATGCCTGATTTACGCAGCCACTTTCCCTTTTAAATCCATACTGGGCATTCATATATAAAACTTTACCTACCACGCTCAACAAACTATACTTCTGGTGGTGATGAATAAAGTACCTCTTGCTTCATTTGATGCACTCGCTAATCGTTTGTCTCGTCTAGCACCGGCATCCTCGCCTGCCAATTCTCCATAATTCATTCAGCGACGTTCTAAATATTCTGCTTGTAACAGCCATTTCCATCTCTCTCTGCTTTTCCCTGCTTAACCTCCTTACAAAACATTTAAATATTTTCTCCTCAAAATACGCGTCCATGCGACTACTTCACCTATTTGCTTTTTGTTTTGCCTCCCTCACCTTTCACTTCATTTCTCTTCTCCGTCTATGTATTGCCGTCACTTACCTAGCTCTCGAAATCCTCTTCTTTCCATGAACCACTTTACCTCCATACGTTTTCTCTGACCAAGTATTTCCATCGTACACCTCAACACACACCCTAAAGAACTCGCTTTTTCCCCTCGCTCTCCTACTTCCTATCTCTTACTCTCGTCCATTCCGTTTCTTCCTTTCTCTGACATACATATCGCGCTCACTCTTGATATCTGTCTTGCAAGTCTTTATATTTCCCGTGCCACTTCCATTTTTTGTTACTCTCCAGGTCTCTCTACTGCCACCCCTGCCAGCAACACACAGCAGAGCTACAACTCTTTTACTATCCTCACTCACAGAGTTACAATTATGGATATCTTTCAGTGGGAATTACCTATATCTTACCACTAACTCCTACTTCGTTCTTCATTCTCCACCTCCATAATGTTCTGAACTACCCCATCTAACTCACTGCCTTCCACCCTGGTATTAAACTCTACTGTCGCTTTAATGCTAACATTTACAGCAGTACAATTATTTCCAAGTAGGAATGAGACTTATATATTTTCTTCCACGTGAAGCGTTCGTTACTGTTTAAATTTTCATCATTAACAAAAACATATAATAACGGCAGCATTACCTCCACCTGACACTGACAGGGAACTCCTCATAATAATGATGATGATGACGGTGGTAGTGCGTATTAATAATGTAATGTTAACTGTAATAATAATTATGATAATGGTAAACATACTACTACTACTACTACTACTACTACTACTACTAATAGTAATAATAATAATAATAATAATAATAATAATAATAATAATGATAATAATAATAATATTAATAATAACAACAACAATAATAATAGTGCAAAAACGGGCGCTTTGGACTTTTTCTTTAATAACTTTACTCTAGTTCATAAATTGATTGACCAAAAACGAAGCTATTGTTACACATACATTGGTGGGTTATTATCTACATGGAATAAAACATTAAAACAAATACAATGACAACTTAATGAGAAACGCGCAGTGGAAGGTGGACCACATTATGCAAAAAAAAGGGCGATTTGGTCCTTGCCTTGGGAGGAACCTGCTTCTACTGGGGCGAATGTGGACCTATCACAAATATATAAACATTCTTTGAATTAATTTGCCCTTTATATATATACATGCATACATAAACACACACAATATATATATATATATATATATATATATATATATATATATTATGTATATGTATATATATATATATATATATATATATATATATATATATATATAATTATGTATATGTATATATATATATATCATATATACATATATCATACACTTAGTCATACATATATGTTAAGAGTATAAATAACCTAATCATAGTAATGTGTACATGTAGAGTTACACTTACAAATAACACTCGCATTGTACATAAATGTTGAATGAAGATGTAAAGAAAAAAAGGTGTATACAAGATTCTAACCATAACATCAGTGGATTAAATAACACTGAAAGACTTGTTGTGTTCTAGTACTATTGCTAAATCAGCACATAGTACTTTGCTTTCCCATTAGTGTGTATAAAAACAGGGTTGTGGAGTATTAATCTTCTCAGAAGAGCACCTACCATACTTTCTCACAAAAAAAAAAGATTCTTTTCATTCTTATATCTGATAACTTCTTATTTCTGCCAAACTTATAATAAGTACTGGAATTCTCCTACTGTTCAGTTAACTGCAAAACTTCTCTATGTTGGGTAGCAGACTATAATACATAATCATGTTTCTTCAAAAACAAAATTCTGGGTAAAGGAGCAATACAAAAGAAAAGATTACAAATTTATTAGCACCATTAGTAACAAAAGCATATTATCATAAAAAATATGCAAATACATGATTCATCAATAGATATCCAATTCTATTATCATCATAAAGTACTGAGGCTTTCAAATGTCTTACAAATGACTACATGAAACTTAATGAGCCAAAAGAGGTTTGCTATAGGTTGTACTTTTGGAAACTGTAGTACAAACATACACTTGTCAAACTATCAAGGTCACATTTCACAATATATGGAAGTAAGCTTATATTTGTACAGATTATACCCTTTACCTTTACTAATACAAAGTGGAGACATCATATAGTGAAACCAAGGCAGTGTCTCCTGCAGTCCTGGGCAAGAGTTTGTTTCTTGATCATATAATTAGATTTTTTCATTGTTGTTATTTTTTTTGAAAACAACAGAGATGAGTGGGATATGATTGAAAAATGAACATTAATGTGTTTTGGGGGGAAGTTTTTGTTTACGGGTTCTTATGTCAACATGTTTTCTTTTTAGGAAACATCTGGCGATAAGGGGGCCAATGTATATGTGAAAAATAAAATACACTAATAAACCATAAGAAAAAGCATATAAATGCTGCAGAAGCCTGCCTTACATCACCACCTATGGAAACTTTGACTCCTGGTGTTTCTACCTGAATGCACCACAAGTATGTTGACCAAAAGAATTATACAAATATTCCCATAAGTCTAACATACTTTTGAATGTGATTTGATGATAGTCTGATCCTTTTAAGTTGCTCTTCTAACTTTGGGACACAATTTTCATGAAATAAAATTTCTTTAACATATAATGAAAACTTACATACATAAATAAATAAAACAATGTAATAGGCTTAAATATGATGGCTATAGACAGGCCTACATTTGATTTATATTCCCAAGTATATGATAAATAAATTCCTGAGAAGTCTCATTACAGTTTCTAATTGTCTGAAGTTAGTGACTGCATTCCAGCAATGTAGCAGTTAATATTATGAAGGTCATACACTATTTAACCTGTTGATGCTGAGAGTGCATGTAGATATATGCTACATATACTGTGATTTCAGTTTATTAATTCTGTTTACACAAGTGCTTAGTCACCAAGCAGTCAGTCACTGGTCCTTCAAGGTCTCACCGGTTTACCTTTTTCCTTGATGTTGGAAAGACTCATTTTTAACTTTTACTGCAATTGGTATTGTTAATAATAGAATAATCATACTGTCAACAACAATAATAATAACATAAATAATAATAACAATAATAGTGACAACAGTAATGTAATAGTATAGTAAAAACAAACAAATAAAAATTCTAAAAATTCTAAGACCAGGGTAATCAGGTGAAGTCAGGGAGAGCTACCAACTGACTGCTTGGAGATTAAATGCTTGTGAAGCCATTTATGTGTAAACAAAATTCTCAAAACAAAACTATGGTGGCCACTACATGTACCCAGTGCTAATGGTTGATAAGAAAAATAAAAATATACAGAAAACACAAAAAAAAGGTATAAAAAAAAAACTATGAAAGTTGGAATAATGCAATACCGCATTGTTATAGATATATAACAATCATCCCTGACCTGGCCTCGAACCTAGGAGTGACCTAGGTTCAAGGCCAGGTCAGGGAGGATTGTTATATATCTATATCAATGCGGTATTGCATTATTCCAACTTTCATATATATATATACACACATACCTCAGTATATCTGACTTCGGTTTCGAATTTCTAAATCAATTTCCACCAAGTGACCAAGGGGAGTGTGTGTAAAACCTCGCTATCATTACTCATGTATGAGTAGATAGATAATGTGTATGGAGCTAGTTAGATCCTAGTTGCACACTCCTTTTAGTGGGTCGTGTGGCATGGTTGGTTTAGTACTGGCCTACCGGTCTCATACCCGGAGTGACCTAAGTTCGAGGCCAGGTCAGGGAGGATTGTTATATAAAAAAAACTATCTATAATTTTTTTCTGATATTTCTATGCATCTGTCTATTTACTTCAGTGCTACATTTCAACACATAATTATCTAACAGTTTTTATTTACTAAAGAAATGTAGGCTCCCGTCTCCTATGCATCAAATACAATATGGTAAAGTGCTAATAAGAAATCACATAGACATTAATATTCTTTTCTGGTACTTAACCAATTGTGAACAACTGCTGTTATACAACTTGTGTTTAGTTTATATTACAGATGTAGATTTTTTTCAGAATAAATAAATTTCCACAAAGAATTCAGTGCTGAAAACACTGTAGTGGCTACATAAGAAATTTGCTGAACAATAAATTATAGATATGTATGATGAATATCTCCATCATCAAAAACAACTTGCTTAGTAGCACCAAATCAAAACAACCTAAAAATTCAAATAAGCACCTTTTTTTTCCACAACTCACACCAGCTGATCCCCTAAATTTTGAGGCCCTAGATATCATGTAACTTGTATCAGGCTCTTTATTTCCTTTTATTCTTAAATATGTCTGTCCCATCACTCTCCTCCTTTCTGTAAACACAGTTGCCTTGTCTGTCAAAACAGTGCTTTAGTGTTTCTTGCGCTTCAAAGTATAACTTACATGGATGTTGAACATACTTGTCAACATGCTTTATAAAGTGAATCAGAGTTGTCATATTTTCTTCGGAATTGAGCCCTTCAATAATGCTATCATATGCTTTCTGACACTCATCAGCAGCAATTTTGGTCTGCTCATCAATCTCCTTATAATCATACATTAACATATTCCCATTACTATCACTGCTTTCTTTGTTGGAATACTTGGTATTGCACCTTTTGCATACACCCTTGCTGAGACTTAGAGGCACTGAGCATTTTAGGCACCGTAGAGTGAGACTTGGTGACAGAGATGGGTAGGTTGGCCAACTATTTACACAAGCTTCACATGTACAGGTAAAACAGTACTGTTGCAACAATTCTGCTCTTCTTGCCTCACAAGGTCTTATGCCATAGTGTTCACCATAACTGTCTGTCACTTCTGCTCCTTGCGGAATGAATCTTATTGCCCTAAGCACTACCACATTTCCATAACTGGAACGTGCAGCTGCAGGATTGCATGAATGATTTGTCAAACTCAGCACACCAAAGGCTCCCGACCCAATTTCCTGTGTTGTACTTTCCTGGAACCTGCTCACATTTACCTGAAAAATAAAAATTAAAACATAATTAGAAATTTATCTCTCAGGAAGTATGCTTTTATTTTCCATGTGCAAACATCAAATGAACAAAGAATGCTCTCCTCATGAATACTATAAGACTCAAGTATAATTTGTTCAAAATCAAAACAATATTCAATATTCACAAGAGATATAAAAGTCATAAAAGGAGAACACACAAAGAGGTATTCTTAAGCATTTGAAATTTGATGAACACAATTCTTGGTAAGCAAAAATTCTTTCTGTGGCAAAATAAAATGTACCATTACCTCAAGTTCGGTGACAGAGTGGGCATTGCAAGGCAGATTCATCATGTGGATGAAGAGAGTACATCCTGTCAGAAGAATATCCTCCTGGGTGGGCATTATAGGCTTTCCATCTTCATCTACAAAGTGGTTCTTACTTTCTATCATGAGCTTTGTCAGGGTCAGAGCCATTGCACATCGTTTGAACAGGTCACTCACTGAGCGCTGCTCCTTATTGTGGACAAGGTGGTATATTGTCTTGTAGTCAGAGGAGCTGTATATCCCTTGAATATTAAAGCCCAGAGACTCTGGAGCCTTATCTTTTGATTCCTCCAGAAGCTCTGGCATCAGAGCTTTCAGTTTCTTGTGTGTGGTCTGTGTTAAAATTCTGTATGCCAACACAGAATTCTTACCCATGTCTAAGTGAGCTAAAGTTGGAAGAATATTACATTCCTGCCGATGGAAAGATGCGAGTCCTTGGATGCAACAAGAGCTGCTGCAGAAAACTACCTGTTAAAAAAAATATATACATGATAACTTCTCTTTAATGAAAGTAAAGAAAGCTAAACACAATTTCAGATTTATGAAAAATATCATTTCCCACTACTTAACCCAATTGGCACAGATGGCAAGACTACAATGCCATGCCCAGTGTAATAAAAGTTCACCTATTGTCTTTACACATAGATGGCTCTACAGTGCTTAGTCACCAAGAGTCAGTTATTAGTCCTACCTATCTCACCTGTTTACCCTTTTCCTTGATTTTTTTAAAGCTTCATTGGTATCATTTTATTGTCTTCAATGTCATTCATATTTTTATAACAATTTAACAATCATAATATCAATAAGAACAATAACGTCAATATGAATAGTATTAGAAAGAAAAACACATTTTCTTGCTAATTCAAGGAATGGGGAAATCAGGTGCAGTAACTAGGGCCTACTAATAGACTCCTTGCTGGCTGAGGACATGTGAAACCACCTGTATGTAACAAATTCACAAAAAAACTACAGGGGACAGTACATAAAGCTTCAGTCATTGGGTGACGAAATAGAAATACTTATTTCAGTGCTGAATCTAAAACATAGGACAGCTTTAAAAGAAGACAATCAATGATGAAAAGCATTCTTACATATGTAGACCAGTATAATAAATCTCACAATTACAAAATTCAAAGTGTATGAACTTTCTAAAGCTGAAAAAAAAAAAAATCTAAACACACATACAGATACACTCAATGTACAAAATTAATATAGCTTCTGAAGTGCTATGATGTATTCAATGTTTTAGCAGATTTCTACTGTAATTCTTAATCAAAAACAGATAAATTAACAACAGGATATACAACAGAGAAAAAAACTGAAACAAAAGAATACATACATTTCTCTGGGAATGTTTATAAATGGAAAAGCATTGCCAACGTATTTATATACACTCATACTACTCTGTATTCTTTTCCACAGAAACACTGCTAGTTCAACTCCAATTTCAGTGACTGACTGATCTCCACATTCTGACCAGTTACAAATTTCAGCAACCAATTTTGTGCTTAAAAGACTAAAGCAAACATAGGGCAAGGTACTGGCAATGAAATAAATTAAAATGCAAAATATCTGCTCTGTATACTTTGAGGCAGTGTTAATTACTTACTTGTCTTCATGGCTCCAGAATGTATAAGAGAAAAATCATCAATATCTATATTATCAATAATAATAATAATAATAATAATAATAATATTAATAATAATAATAATAATAATAATATTAATAATAATAATAATAACAATAATAATAAAAATCATGATGATAATGATAATGATAATGATAATAACAATAATAATAGCTAATAATGACAATAACAGTAACAATAATTAAAAGAAAAATTACCTGTATTTAAGACATGTATGCTAAATGCCTTTACAGATTTCAGCTTCAAAGGTACATGACCAACATTTTCTATTATATTTTAATGTCTTCATGAAGAATTTTCATGAGATATTTCTTTTTCAAAATCCTCTTATGCTATCATTACTAAAAATAATGGTAATATAATCAAACAACAACAGGTAATACTCACTCTTGTACATGATGGACAAGGGACAGGTGTAAGGCATCTAGACAAGCAATTAGAGCAATGTGTACGTAGTGAGGAGTCCAGGTGTAGAATACTACAGTAGCCTGCCTCAGCAACAAGAACATCACCTAAAAAATAATATGTAAGGTAGAAAGCCACATACCTGGACAGTGTAAGTTTTATTCCATAAAAAAAGTTCAATTTAGTTTCATGTAAATACCATCTAAGAATATCACCATCATCATTATACCAAACACCTTAAATTATATTGATACTTGAATGTATTCACAATTAAAATAAAACTAATAAAAGTTCAAGTAAAAGTCCTTGGATCTTACCTGGATGAATGTCTCTCTCTGCTACCAGATAACGTCCTTGGGAAGGTGTGTAAGCCAGCCTGACTGAAGCACTTAGTGCTGGTAGAGTTGGATTGGAATCTACAAGCTTGGGAGCTGTTGGTGTTTGGTAGGAAGATAATAACTTCTCTTTGGATGCTGTAGATAAATCTATTTGATGATCATTTTCAAAAGTTTCTGCTCCACTTTGTGTGTCACTTTCATTTGACTCACACTGTTCTACTAAGTGCTGTAATGCTTCTCTAGAATTTTTACTTTTTGATTCATCCAAAGATAATTCAGCAAGGTCCTTCAGTGCACTTTCCAGGACCTCTTTAGCCTCTGATGCTCTCTTTTGTGCAATAAAGCACTTAGCTTTCCTTTCTGCTAACTTACTATGCAATAATTTTGGATATCCATATCTCAGGGCAGCATCAATATCACATACACATTTATCATATTGCTCTAGTTCAAGTAAAACAGCTGAGCGATTAGCATATCCAAGAGATAAAGATCTATATTCCTCCAGATCACTTTGATTAGATTCTTTGCCAGACTTTTCACTATCATTTACACAGCAATCATTTGACTGTCCTTCATGGCATTCTGCAACAGGCAATGCAGGATGTGTAGCTGACATTATGCTCAAATTATAAAGTTTTAGAGCTTTATCAAGCACTTTTTTCTGGTAGCATTTATTACCCTCTGCACGAAGCCTATCAGACTCTGCATCAGACTTCCCTGCAATAAGGAGTGTGGGACTGAGGCACTGCTGAGCCACTTCCAGATCCCACAGATAGGAGAACATACTTTGGAGGCTCTTCTGTGGGCCAAAATTACTGCTGACCTCCAAAACTTTTTCAGAAGCCTTTAACTCTGATATCAAATTTGAAAACAGCTGGTGGAAAGATGCTGACTGATCCATTTTGAGGATTCACAGATAATACCACAATCTTGATGTTCTGAAATAATATTCAATGTCAGTCCACAAAGTGGCAGTATGGCATATAAGATTCAGGTAGCTATAATAAGTTACTGCTGTAACTATAAAAAAAAAAATTAACCTATCATGAAATGTGTGTGTAATTATGTGAGTGTATGTGTGTGTGTGTGTGTGTGTGTGTGTGTGTGTGTGTGTGTGTGTGTGTGTGTGTGTGTGTGTGTGTGTGTGTGTGTGTGTGTGTGTGTGTGTGTGTGTGTGTGTGTGGGTGGGTGCGTGCGTGCGTGTGTATGTGTGTGTACTTAATATCCTGTAAAATGTATTTTCTTGCTAAGAATATGAACAGAAAAAACAAGGTAATTCTTCTGTTGTAAGTGAAGAACCAGTAGCTCAAGGAATGCATCTCTTTTTCCTACCTGACTGTATGATGTCAACCTTAATATAATAATAATAAAAATAATAAGAACAAAAGAATATTATAATAATAACAACAACCATAATAACAAAAACACTATCAATAAAAATAATAGTGACAAGGTTGGCACA
>NC_061823.1:2854308-2856808 GCF_019202785.1 Penaeus chinensis | reverse complement strand
TTTTCTTGATCAGACTCCATTTTATCTCATATCTATGTTCTGCAATTCTGTTCAGTAACAATAGCAAAAAGTAACAATGTTATTTGTGTAATTTTTTTCGTATTTTTGTATTTTTCCATTTTCTGTAGCACACTGTGCCACTGGTCACAGGATCCTGTGTATAGAAATGGCTCATGGGTAGTACATTCCACCCTCATTTACTAATGGAAATAGTGCAAGAGACCCTTCCTAAGTGCCCACTGCGTCTAAATCATCCTCCAAGGTCTTTGTACATTCACCCTGGCCCTCAGCTCTTTTTATGATGACACATTCCTGTCACCCCAGCCTTCAGCCAATTTTTTTTTTTTATGATGGCATATTCCTGTCACCTGGCCTTCAGCCATATATTTTCATGACATTATGGTCTTGTCACCTGGATCTAATGGTTTGGCACTTGACTTCAGGCTTTTCCTTGTGAAGAAAAGTGTCTGAGTTTTACAATGTTGATATTGTTTGGTGATGTATAAGAGCTTCCACTTTTAGGTGATAGTAATGCAAATTAGTGCCATTTGAGTTATATTTATTCCTAAAATATGCAAAGGTAAAATAATTTAAATAAAATTTTCATAATTTTTTCATTTGAGTTATATGTTATTACTAACTCCCTAGTGAAATAGATAATTTGAATGAATTATGATTAAAGACAAATTTTGTAAAGTTTAGTAAAATATAAATAAGTAAAGTGTATTTCAGGAATGTCTTATTTTTGTCATTACAGAGTTCCCTACACTACGATGTGTCATGGGTTACTTTTCACACATTGTTTGTGGCCACAACCTGTTTCATGTGGCACCTCCTGTATTGTTATCCAGCAAGGTTAGAATGCATCTCAAGTATTTTGTCTTGTTTATTTTTGGGAAAGTATACTAAGTTTGCATTAATGAAGTTATGTATTTAGAATAACAGTTATCTCTTGGTTAACTGTTTTGATCATATGTATACGTCTATATATGTTAAAAGGTTATGCAGTTTTAGTATCTGATTAGTAATTTAATTTCCTCAATATCTATTTTTGAATCTGTGAAACCAAAAAACTTTACTTTTGCTATAATTTTGGAAATGCATTGTATTTTTTATGCTTATAGTACTTTAAGATTTCAAGTTCAATCATTATTTAAGTTTTGAAAAGTCATGGAAGGAGGGAAAATGGAGAGGAAGTAAAAGAGGAAACAAATAATGTATAGATAAATTTATTTCTGACACTAGACTATATAAAGTAAATTAATTTTGATAACCATATTTTTTTTGCTTTAGAAAGTCCAATTAGTGTAAAGGACCATCTTAATGTTAACATTGATTATTTCAGTTATTGTGATATTCTTCATCGGGCATCAATGCACTTGGGAGGATGGGCACGTGTTGAAGGCCGGTCAGGTCATGCCCCTTATAACCCCTGGTCAAATTCAGTCCTGTGGCCCCAAGGAGCTCTCGTCAAACACAACCGAGAGTTGTATAGGGCAGAAGGAGTCACCAATGCCGCTGAACCAGGCAACACAACACATGCTAGGTTATATGTGAGTGTTTGAATATCTATTATAAGTTGTTCTTGGAGATTCTTATCAAATATTTTTATCCAAAGTAATTTGTGGATTTTATTCAGACAGATAATGTATTTTTTTTTAGAATATAGGAAATTGTTTGCCAGTGAGTGAGTTTTTGCTGAACTGCATTGAATCTTGCTTGGATTTTTTAGTATTTAGGTAGTTTATAAAGGTTCAGTTTAGCACAAGTGTATCAAGGCAAGTAAACTATTAGTCTGGTCTTATTTGTAATGGCCTGTCATGGATCATGGAAATGCCTCTGTACCATGATTTCAGTCGTAGCATCTTTCAAACATCACTTGTTAGGCTAATACTATATTCAAGTGTTTTGTGTAACCTCCTTTTGTATTTGTTTGTTTGTTTACTTGATTACTTATTATTATTATTATTATTATTTTTTTTTTTTTTTTGTTATTTTCATTAATTTATTATTTATTTATTTATTTATTCATTTATTTATTTATTTTAATGAGTGAATTAATTAAATAATTTATTTATTTGGAACTAGAGACCTGCACTCAGGGCGAATGAATTAGATATACATAGTGTTCACTAATAATTCTGTACTGTTTGGCAAGTTTACTGCAGCCACACCCATGATATTACCCCCGTACCCCTACTCCCTTTGTAAACCCTCCTCTGGCTCAGTCGGTCTTGTGTGAAGTGTTAAGTCATATTTTTGGTACCATAGGGAATGCTGCATCATATCAAGTTCAAGATCTGTTCCTTTCCAACTTTTCCTTGCCATACACCATATTGTTATGCATCACAGGGCATATCACTGTCTGTTTCCTTTGTATTCATACAAATATTAATGAATACATCAAAATATACAGTTTATTACTTTACTTGATAAAGAAATGTGTGTTTTCTTGACACATTTTTGGCAGAATAGCCACAGTCATTCATGTGAAAGGACT
>NC_061823.1:2841808-2846808 GCF_019202785.1 Penaeus chinensis | reverse complement strand
TGTTCGTCTTTCAGTTCCACATATCCTACTAACCTGCCCCTGCTTTACTGAAGCCCGTACCTTCACTTTTCCTTACTTGTCCTCTCTTCCCCAACCCCCCAACCTGTTGAACATCCCCACCTTTTCAACAGCCTGTTCTCCTTCCTCAGATGCATAAATGCCCTTCATTTGATCTAATCACCCTATGTCTTTAACCCTCCTCCTTTTTACAATCCTGATCTTATCCCATTTACCCCCCCTTATTCTACTCCTTTCATTCCCCCCCAATCCCTTGCCCGTTGTTGTCGTGGGAGGGCTTAGGAGGCGGAGACTGGGACCCAATGCTGGGGAACTCCCCAACCTTGGGACTCAGCCCTTGCCTCAACAAATTTTGCATGGTCTTTTTTTTCCCCTCCTACTATTTCGTTTCTGTCCCTTCACCAACCCCTTCTACTATCCACTTCCTAAGGTGTGAGAGCCATGCTGAAAGGATGAAAGGCTGACTTTGTGCCAGTCCTGAACGGCCTGAGGGAGCCATGGGCACGGTATTCCCCTGCTTTAGTTGTCTAGCCCTTACCCCTCAAGGGACCCTGAGGGGTGGACTGTTTCTCTCCCCAACATACTCCAGGCTTATCATGGCCAACAATTTTATACCATTATTAGATAGCACATTTATTTTGCATTTAATCATTAACCATTAACCATACCATTATTAGAAGCAATGAGGCTTGCCTCTTCATCAAATAGCTCCACCAATTCAAACTCGCCTGATTCCCTGACCCCAGGCTCTCCTTTGACCACGGCTCTGAACACTACAACTAATACCCCCTCCTCAATGCCGACTAGTACAGTATCCACCCTAATCAACACCCCAGGAGACAATTCTACTCCCAACATGCTCAACTTCAACAACTATACCCCCACAACCTTCTTCATCAACTACCCCATCCTCCCTTATTACTACCTTACAACCTTATTGTCCACCTCCCCATAACACTACCTCCCTCAACACTACTCCCTCTTCCACATGCCCCCATCCTTCTACTACCCCCATCTCTACAAAATTCTTAAATAATCTATTTAGCCCAGCCAAATGGGACCGATTTTTCGTGATCCCTCCCACAGCTTCTCACACTTTCTTGCATACATCCTTCACTTGATCTAACCCCTATACATTACCTTACCCAACCTTAACCCATTTACTCGTCAATTCCTTTGCCCAGCTTTGACAACTAATCACTA
Organism: Penaeus chinensis; assembly: GCF_019202785.1. Taxonomy (NCBI): domain Eukaryota; kingdom Metazoa; phylum Arthropoda; class Malacostraca; order Decapoda; family Penaeidae; genus Penaeus; species Penaeus chinensis. The sequence goes on along the minus strand of NC_061823.1, from coordinate 2,845,587 downwards.
ACTCAACCACCCTTCACTACCATTTACTATAGTGCTACATGACCTTAGATGTCTAGCACATTTATTTTGCTTTTAACCATTAACCATTAACCATTACTTTCATTACCTTACTATCTTATAATTCCATATGACTGTTGAAATCTAAGATATTTCTTTAAACCCCCCACCATTACAATACTTTACTATAGTGCTGTATGACCTTTCATGTCTAACACATTTATTTGTTTAAAACATTAAACATTGCCCATTCATCAACTAGCCTATCTAGATTTGAATTCTCTGGTTTCCTGACCCCTGCCCTTCCTTTAACTACACTTCTATTATTACCCTTCCTCAATGCTTACTGTCAACTCTATCCATTCTGAATCATGCACCCAGGTCACTACTCAACCTTCAGAATACATCCCTTCCTCCTTCCTAACATTCTCCACATCATCTCCTCCTCCTGCACAGTCTTCTTCATTTTCTGCCCCCTCCTCCCTTATTACTTTTCTTCATCCTTATTGTCCTTCTCCCTACAGTACTTACTCCACACCACTTCCTCTTCTTCCTACTACTTCCATCTCTACAAACCTTTTGAATACTCTTTTTAGCCCAGCTACCTTGTATCAATTCTTTTTGATTCCACCTCTGATCCTTCTTACAATATCCTCCAAAAACAGGTAGGCAAAGTTTCTTTTCACGGCCATTCCTATAGTTCGTGCCTTGTAATAGTTACACGTGAGTCCTAAGCTCGTGCATTAGATACCCTGATGACCTCACTGGCAAACCTATTCTTGCTCAACTTCACTCCTCCTTTTATACTTGTACCTGAACTGTTTTCATTTCTCTGGCTGATTGCCCTATCAGCGACAAGGATTAGTCAGACTATGAAAACGACTTGCTTGCCTGTCTTGTCGTAACTATGATGCAGTATCAGTACAGTGCTACACTATTTCTCCCAGAGGCCAGCGTAAGTCCTACATCAATATTGATAAAATTAGCTTCTGTAGACATAACATTTATATTGGTGGAATGTCCTGCTCTGTCCAGCCATATCGACACTTTCCCTGTCAAGGTCAGAAATGTTGCCGTTTTAACCACCCTATCAAGCAATGATGCTCCTAGTCATGAATGTTCAAACTGCTTTGCACAATCACGCACATGTGCCAGTTATGGCTCTGTAATGTATTTTATAGGAGCTGTCCTGTCTACAAGACTGAAGTAGCAGTTCTTAGATTCAAACTAGGCCTGACCCTATGTGAGGCTAAACAGAAAGCATGATGATTATCTCTGCCACTTCCCCGATGCCTACTCCTTCTCACTGAACCTGTCACATCAGGCAATCTAAATGTTTTACTTCCTTCTCCAACCACATTCTTTACCCTGCTACACCCACATCTTCCTCTGCTCCTGGGAAATCTGTCTCCTCTTCTCCTCCTCTTAAGAAAACCTTCGTTTCTCAGACTTCTTGTCTTGCACATTTGTTTTAGACACTTTAACCATTCTCAGACCTCTTCACCCACCTCCCTCCCAGAAACTTTAGAGGACATACAACATTTCCTAAACATGACCCAAAGGAACGCTCCTCCCTCTTAGCCACCATCCAGTCTGCTCCCGTTCCCTGCACGTTCCCTGTACATTCAAACTGTCCATATCCATTCCCCTCCTCCTCAAGTTCCCCACGCCCTCTTCCTCCACTATCTCCCAACGCCCCAACCTCCCCTTCCCCATGTGCACCATCCCCTCTTCTTTCCCCTTTAACCTTACCTCTCCCACCTAGATGCTCACATGACACCCTTCTGTCGCAACAGTGTCCTCCTCCGGACCCTTCCCCACCCGATGCTCTTCCCGATACCTCGCCTCCTTCCCTTGTCTCATTTCCCGGATTGATTGCTTCATAATGGCTCTTTTGCTGTGTTCCTCATACACTATTCCTTTTCCTTCCGCAGACATATTTGAAGGAATCACCTCTCGCCCTTAACCCCCTTCCCTCTTTTACTAATCCCTGCCTTACACCATTTGCTACAGCTCTACATTTGACAGTTAACACAATCCTAATCATTTACTATTGTTTACTCTATTCGCCACATTTTTTTTACCATATAGTTCTATAGGGCATATAGTTTTATATGACATCAGATGTCTAACATATTTACTTTTATTAACATTACTTCTATGTTTTTCTGTTATAAATATATGCAATTCCTCATCATTATGTACAATGTCTAATTCAATTTTCTATGAAAAACAAGAAAGAGGAGGAGGAGGAGGAGGGGTAGGAAGAAGAGAAACAAAAGGAAGGAGGAGGAGATGAGGGAAGAGGAGGAGGAAGAGGAAGAGGGGCAGGGGGAGGAAGAGGAGAAAGAAGGGGCCAGGAGGGGGAGGAGGAATGATGAAGAAGGTGAAGAAGGAAAACTTTTACTGCGTTTGCTCTCATTCGTGGCTATAAAAATCGTCTGGAATGAAAACAAATTCCATTTTCGTATAGTATGTAACATTTCAGGAATTAATCTCCAGATTCATATGCAGATTTTAATTTAAAAAATGGGAACGTGTTCTAGACTACTTTCCTTAACAAATACCGAAACTTATGAGAATTCGAGTTTCCGTTCTTTGATGTCTATTTTTAGAACTCGGGCAACATTGCAAGTAAAACTGACATATTGAAGATCCATCGTAAGGAATCAAAAATTATATTCAAAATCATGCTTAGGTTACATATAGGAAGTAATGTACTATTTAATAAGCTTAAGTTAAGAGACTCGTTTCTATTCCAAGAAATTCTGTTGAGACAACAGTATGTAATGCACTTTATTTATCATGCACTTGCTTTACCATGACAGTATTGACGGACTTTGGGGGGAAATAGGGAAATATAAGATTTTTGAGATGCTCCACGTGGGGATAGCTGGCACAGAATCTTGTTTAAATCAAGTATTTACTCGTGAATGTTGTCAATGTTATTACTTTCGTCTTTCTGCAGATGCAAGAAATCACGACATGCACAGTACGACTTTATTCCTGATAATTCCAAATTTTAAAATGAACATGGAAGACGCTTTGAAGCTCTTGCGAACTTTAAATCCTTCCATGTACTGCGTTTGGAATTGAAGGATTTATATTGTGTTTTTTTTTTCCAAGAACACCACACAGGAAAACATGGCAACTGCCGCATATTTTCACACATGCTCACAACGTTGTGCATACATAGAAACACGAGTCTCGAGAAAAATCAAACGAATTGGTTTACAAAAGAAAACCTTAGTCCCCTTAAGCCGGAACATTTATGTAACCAAACCCTAAGTTCCTTTAGCGGTCTTTCACAGCTGAAAACCCGGGTTTACGCTGATCTCATTACTCGTACCCAAAACTCCTGCGTTCTTGAAATCCCGTAACGCCCAGCAAAGGCTTTTGGAAAGACGAGACTTGCAGGTCCTTGAGGGTTCGAAGTGAATATACGGCAAGTCATCTCTCCTTTGTCTGCTTCTCCGTGTGCTATCGTTATACAGTATTTTCCAACAATCTAAATTTGGTCGACGATTGCTTATACACATAGTGCTTCTCGCCCAAGAACCTAGATGAGACGCTGCTGGGTCGATTAGCCGGGACAAATCGAGCATTCAGGGAAGCGAAAGAGAATCGGTTTACGTACGGCCAGGCGTTCCCTGAGACACCTCGATAATAAAAAAAAAAAAAAAAGAAAGAAAAATAAAATCGCCGGGGAGAGGTATTTGTGTGGGTTCAGGGTGCCTCTACAACCCCGCCAACGTGATGCAGATGTACGCACACGCGCACAC